>NW_028321898.1:19894469-20197500 GCF_036245765.1 Copidosoma floridanum | reverse complement strand
CCGAATACCAAGAAATTGTTTAGATAAGCGATTGCTCTTATATCTCACTCCCTCATGCAGTGCAGAATTGGTTTAATAATCTTGGTAAAAGACAGAGGGGCTGACGCTAGTCGAAATGTCAGTACCGCGTATTGATAAATTTTTTTCGTAAATTAAAATCTCAGTAGCTTTCTATCTTTGACCTCAATAGGCACCCCATGATACGCTCCTTTTGAATCTAGTCTTATCATCCAGTCCCCCTTAGTTAATAAATTAAACGCTGTATGCGTGTCTTCCATTTTAAAATGCACTAAGTTAAAAAACTTGTTTAAGTTTTTTTAAATTAAGGACAATCGTTGGTAAAAGAATGTAATTGGGCGACGGGCTACACCTTTTAATTGCTTCTGTCTATAACAGATTTTTTATCGCCTTAGCCGTACTGCTTTGCGAGTCTTTATTAACGAAACTGGACGAGGGAATATAGGGCTAGAAAGGTTCCTGTAGAAAATCAAGCCTAAATCCCCTTATGACCGATAAGATAAATGTATGGGATGTTATGCGGGCCCTATCATATCTGTAGAACTAAAGTTTTTTATCAATACTAACCTATTTTATCGCCTTGATCTTTGCGGCTACGTCTGCGTATAATGCTTCTTTGTTGGCTGCGATCTGAAACTGTTTAAACTGTTGAGCTAGTAAGTAGTGGTGACGAAAGGTGTAAGAACATTTCTGTTGCTACCCCTCCCCTCTTTTCTGGTGACGGAGCCCCAAAAGTTTAACTGGTTGTTGTTCTACTGCTGGTTTCTCCTCGCGCTAGTCAAGACTCTATATAGAGGTTGAGCATATGCCCTCGGATAACCATCAAAGTTGCAACATCTTGACTTTTTTTTTGGGATGGATCCAGGGGTCAGCTCTGTCTTTATGTTTATAAAATGTTTTATGCGTTTGCCGCGCGTTAGGATAGTGGTGAGCAGAGACCCACGTGATCTGCAATCAAAGACATAGGAAAGACTAGCGATCTTATCTTACCTTCATACTTTAGGGCATCCTCATCGTCCCGTCCTTTTTGTAGCTCCAGGAGTCTACCATTAAACACCTTGAAAAATAGTGTAATGGAAAAGGATTTTGCTCTAATTCTTCCCCTCTGCCCCACCGCTTTTGACGTACTTCTGGTCTCTAGTACTACACCTCACAACATCACAGCACCACACCACACAACATTATCCCATTACACCATACGACACATTTTTAATTTTTCTTTTTTATTTTGTCTGTAAACTAATTTAAAAAAAAAAAAAAATTGAAAATTCTTCAAATAAAAAATGTAAAAAAGGGTACAGTTAAACAATCTGCCATTTTTTGAGGGAAATTTCCTACTTTCTTATAAAGTAGTTTTGAACCCATTGGAAGATACGATGAAAGAGCATAGTTTTTTACTGGCCAACAACCTTATTGTTTCTATTGTCGTGCGCCATAAAATATCGTTTATAATTGTTCTGTTGTTAGATATTTGAATTTTTGTCGGAACCACATCTAAGTAACGGAGGTATACTCATTTCAACGATAACTATACCACCGTCTTATATAATATCGTTTCATACGAGGTATACTTATATATATAATTGTATTATTTGCCACATTATTTTATAGAAGTATAACTTTCTACTTTGTTCGTTGTCAATTGTCAAAAGTAGATTAAAGCCTTATAAACAATCCCCAACCTCATTTTGTAACACAACAGCTTATCACAACTTATATCTGAAAGTATAAAAAAAAATTTACTTACCCAACAAGATCAATAATTGATTATTAAATAAGACAGAGCTTAGATAGTGAACTATTGAAAGAAACCTTAGACTAAAAAATAAAAGATCAATCCACGTGTCTTTGCCTTCGACGCACTTTCTATTTTATTTCGCGTGAAATGCGCAGGTATTCTGTAGACCACAAGATCACTATATTAGCACTTTAACGACACGAAACGTAAACTTACCATTGCAACGTGTTAAAATTACTAAGTTGCTTGTAAAATATATAAAAACCTCACATGTAACTCCACGATATTTGATATGGGTCATATTTATTTTCACTATTTAATGTTGCAAAGTTACAAACATTTTTTAAAATTTACTAAACTTTTGTTATATCGTTTGTTCAGTGGTTATTTGTACATTATTTTATATATAGTCAATTTTTACAGTTTCCTTGTAATTTTACAAAAAAAATTTCCACTGTGCAGTACGCCCAACTGAGCATAGAAACAGTTATCACAGTTACAAGAGACCAGTGGAGTAGAACTGTAATTTGAGTAGTAATAATAAATCGACAACTATGCCTGAAGAAGTCATGGAAGCCTTAAACGTTGACATTTCTATTATTGAAGCGCTTCGGAGCAAACCCTCATCTTGGGGACGACAGCCGCAGAAATATCGCCATTTAAATTCTCATTACAAAAATGTTATAAGCAGTATGCTTGAAGTAAGCCAGTCGTGCATGGATATCACAATTTTGACCTCGAGCAGTGGGTCTACCAACAGTAGTCAATACCCGATCGCAATTCCTCCCTCGAAAGTCAATAACGAAAGACGAAAAAGCATATTTGACGAAATGATTTTCGACGAAAAAGAAAACTTCCTTAACTGCGGGCACAAGCGGGCTCGTGATAACAACGAGCCCGTCAGAAGGGATCGTCAGCCAGTTATGCCAGGCATGTCCTCACTGGACAGCGAAGTAAAGAAACATGTCGCAAGTGTCGATCTTGAAATGCAGAGGCCCCGTGCCTCAAATTTCAAGATCAAAGTTTTAGATGTCTCTAAGATAAATGAGAAGTTCATGGAAACAAATGTAGGAAAAATGAAGAGACCTTGCATAAATCGTCGTAAGTTGGGGAAAGTCATGAATGTCAACAATTACCAGCGACCAGTCTTGGCTCAGGAGACCGACGAGCGGGCCCTCGATTTGAGAACGCCGTTCGTGGCCCTTACTGATCTGGGCCAGTATTTACCCTCTGTAGGCAATGAAAAGGATAGCCTTCCAGATTCCCCACCGCCCGCCCGGTCACGAAAGCGACGAATGACAACCTCGTCTTGGTACCTACCACCTGTCAAGCAAATTCGCTCTGAGGTTGTAAAATCAACCCAGGAAGTGGATGGACCAGAACAAGAGGCCCCACTCTGCCTGGTCAAGCCCAAAAGTGACTCAACGAACACGCAAAATCATTAGTAGCCCGTGATATATATTGTAGTGTTAATTTTATTGTATTTGTACATGTACATAAACTCTTATAAAAATAAGATCATTATTTTTAAGATGTACGACCGTGCTAACAAAATGTTAATAGTGTAAGTATTTATTAGTTAGTATATAGGTATTGTAAAATAAAGTAAGATAAAACAGTATTATTGTATCAAGTACGAAAATCTATATGGTAAATAAAAATGTACATAGTGTATTAATTATTTTACTGTATTTGTACGTGAACATAAACTAAAAACAAAAATAAAATGATTATTTTTAAAATGTACAACCGTGCCTACAGAATATGTACAGTGCAAGTATTTATTAGTTAGTAAGTATTATGAAAAAGAGTAGGATATAATTGTATTATTGTATCGGTAATAAAAATCTGTATTGTAAATAGAAATATATATTGTATTTATTATAATATTGTATTTGTACGTGTTCATAAACTAATATAAAAATAAAATCGTTATTTTTGGATGTACGACCATGTTTAAAATAGTTTTAAAGTGTATGTAATTATTCATTAGAAATTAAGTACTATCAATTTAAAAAAAATGTATATAAAAGATAACATTATCATCATTGTATTAAATATAAAAATCCGTATGGTAATGAAAATTTTCTAACAGCACAGTCTGAAAATATAATTTAAAAAATTAAGTAAAAGAATAAATAGTCAGCTGGCTTATACAGATTTATATATGCACCCAATATATTTTATGTGGTGGCCTTGGATATAATTATACATTGTTATTTATCTTATTTTATTAAGGAAAAGACTGTAAGGATAAAAAAAGTTTGAATAAATATTAACAAAATGTTATAAAACCTGAATATAATAATAAAAATATTATCTATTTTCTTGACGTATAAGTATTTATATTTTCTTTTATATCATTAATTAATCAATCACCGATGTAAAATATTCATTTGAAAAAATTTGCCGTAATAATTTTTTTTTTTTCATTTTTAGAATTACTGATAATTTCTCGAATACTTCATGGCTTTATGACCTAATTCTGATAAAAAAAAAATTAAAAATTATTCGTGGCTTAACCTTAAAATATTAATAGAACTAAATGATAGAAAAGTGTGTTCATAAAAGATCACATAGCGATCTTAACACCAATATATTAACCCAGTTCCTACATGACTTTACAACTTTTTTTTGTGAGTTTTTTCTCTGAAAGTTTAAGATTTTCCCCTTATTGTTTCAACAAGTATACCATGTAATTTTTTTCACACGTTGGTACGTCTTTCCAGCTTCAATTGCACTTGCTACTTTTTGCTACGCAAACTGTGAATAAATGTTTTTATAAAGCATTGCATTAAATTGTTACAGTTCCATTACTATTATTAAGTTTTAGGAATAAAAAAACCCTTTAAATGCATGTTTTACTGTTTTGTGTTTGTGTAATTTTTTTTTGTATTTAAAACTTTCGTTAAGAATAGTATTTGTTGGCAGTGTTTGGTGAGCAAATCTTGAAGGCTAATCATCTACTTATAATAATAAGCCATAGAAAAAAAAATCAATAGTTTTTGGTGCTGTAGTTTCTCAAGTAATAATAAAGACACATTTTACCCAGTGGCTTATGCAGCCTCAAGTTCCTGTTAGGGTAATAGATATTTACGTAACAAGTGCGGAAAAGACGATTTCCCGCACGAGTCGTGATTGACTCGCACGAGTGGCCGGAGTTGTCGAGAACGAGTACCAGTTGAGCACACGAGTGCGTAGGTAGCATGAGTGTGATCGCAAGGTACTAGTTACCGTCACCGGCCACGAGTGCGAGTCCATCACACGAGTACGGGTAATCGTCCCGCATGAGTTGCGTATAAGTTTTTTGTCAATGTGTGAGGAAAATAGGTACATGAAAGGTATAAATTTTGATTACCAGCGTGTAGCAAAATTTTTTCCGGTGTGTGGCAAAACCATTCCCTTACACTTTTTCCACACACTGTGCTGCAAAAACCTTTGCCACACACCTTTTCCGCACATTTAATGCGTAGCTGAGTAAAATTATTTCGCTTAAATCATTTCACTTTGTTCATAGCGAAATAATCAAATTCCTCAAGTTATTGCCGTGGTCACTACGTTTTTCGGACTTTTTAAAAGATCACTTCTGTTAAGTAATATCTAAAAAAAATTTTCTAAACTGAAACCTTGCAATTGTGCAACTGACAATAGTGTATTATTAACAGGTTGCTTCTACATTTCTGTAGAAAAGAAGTCTTAATTAAAAATTATGGAAAAATGTTACTTGGTCGATTTTGGAATAAAATGGAAAAATACTTTACGAAGCAGTTTTTTCGCGATCGAGACTTACGTTGCGCATGACACTTTTATTTTACGTTGCTTACAAAATACAAAACCTAACTGCCGAACCTTGATACGATACGTGTAGTGATGATATCAGTTATGAAAGTACCTAACTTAATAATTGTCGATCAACTAATATTGTATGCCTAAAATGATTTTTAAGTACTACAGGTTAAAAAACAGCACAATGATACAGTTTTTTTACAGTTACTTATTATTCATTTGCTTGTTTATTTGACGTGAAAGCCGATCAAATACCCCATGGGACTTGAGCAATGTGCGTAGTTCAATCTGAGCATATCAACGACGATACAATATAAGCAAGTAATCACGATAAAAAAAAAGCTTTTATTAAAGATGTAATTCGTCAGCTTTGATGCAAGCGTGTTCACTGCCCAGCCATCGTCCGTCACCTATGGTTTTGATGCTTGTCCCTTGTGTGGTTTTGCAACTTGATCAAAATTAGCTGTAAAGAGTAGAGTAGTGAAAAAGATTGGACGTGGGAGAGAAAGAAAGAATTCGTACATAATAAATATTCGTCCATAAGGTCAAGGAAAATTGCCACTAATTTTTTTTCTTTACTGTTTGTGTTTTTATATGAAAGATAATTAACTTTATAAATTGACTATTGTCTTACGTATAATATGTACTTATTCCACGTGGTGCCATCTAAGGTGGCGTAGGTTCAACATTTAAAATACAATGTTAACTATTAACATGCTGTGTGTGTCAGTTAAAATTCAATTTTGGAATATGATGAGCTGCGCACTTGTTAACTTTGAGCAAGTCTGAACTCCATTTTTATTATTAACTATGCTATTAGCATCACATGGCACCAAGTTTTCATGAGAGCGTTGAGTGACTTTTCTCTGTACCTCCATTGTGAACAATAATTATTAAAAAACTCTTTACTACAGCCTCTAAAGCAACTGGAATTCACAGCCATTCGATGATTTCAGAGATTCAGGTACATTTTCTTGTCAAACTTCATCAGCCCTTGATTTTTCTTATTATCCTCCAAAATTGTGCTTGATAAAACTAAATTTTAACCTCTTGCTTTTTGATAAGTTTTTTTTTTTGTTTTGGTTGATTTGATTGCAGGAAAAGTAAATCACAACTTTGTGACTGGAAACTTGTGGGAATTACTCATTTGTTAGCAATCCCACGTTAAAGTCCTGCTTGATTTATATACAAATTTAAGAGAGACAAAAAAATATACAAAAAGAGAATAAAAAAACAAGCACTGCATTTCACCAAACACTGTTGGGCTTATAACTGAAATATGCAGTTTACTTGTCAGATCTGCTTAGCAGCTACTTGTCAAACTGCTAGCACTAACAGTAGTATCTTTGCTCACCTCATCGTTTGACTTGGTGAAAAAGGCCACAGTTGGTTGAAGAGAAGTCAAGGTCAAGTTATTGGTCAGTACTTATAAGTACCAGCATTAACGTTGGCTTGGCTCTTGGTATCTCAGTTATCAGCACCGGTACAGGAGACAGGAATGACAGAACAGACAACACAGAGCACTTAACCACTGTATAGCGCCACAATCAGCTGGTATACATTATATACACATGTATATATATATATATAGCTACATCATACATGACTAGTGACTAGTATTTGAGAACCGCTGTCGTAACAGACGACGCTTTTGGCTGTCGCGCAGCCGCGACCAAAAAGCAGTCCCCCTACCACTCTTCTTAGACGGGAGAGTGGTGGGGGGACCACTTTTCGCCATCTTGAAGCCAACACTGTCGACGACATCATGTAATGCGCACGCGTCAAATGATCGGAGGCGCAAGCGGCCTGCCGCCTATATTCTTGGTAGTAACCGACTTGCAGGCACTTGTTTGAGAGCTACGATAGTGAACAGACGAATTTCGTATGAAGGTGCCTTTTCACTGGTGCAGCCAAGAGCAGCTTATATAAGGGACGTATTCCAAATGACGCGACACGTCCCAAGTTTTTATTTGGAACGTTCCCAATGAAAAGATGTCACGCAACGGCCGACAAACGTTGTAGGTATACCTATATATACATGTACATACATAGGTTTATACAGGTATAAATAGGTATACCTACAACTTTTGTCCGCCGTCGCGCGACACCTTTTCATTGGGAACGTTCCAAATGAAAACTTGGGACGTGTCACGCGACACCTGAGTGTCGCGTCATTTGAAATACGTTCGAGGTCACCCACGGTAAATTAAATGGAAAAGTGGATCTAAGAATAAGCTTTTTTAGACGATAAAATTCTATTAGTTAATTTATTCACCAGCTATTTGTTGCATAAAATAATTTTGAATTTGGTTATGAAGTTATGAACTATACAAAGCTTCATATACATTTACAGATTATTAGTTGCTTTAATTTACTATAGCTAATCAGTTTTGTATAAAACCTCTCCTTATGTACAGCCTTGCATCTGACGCTATTTTAGATTTTCCGTAGGCGTACATATGTTTTTCTGCGTTTTTCTGCGTGTGGATTTCCCCACCCAAATCGAATATGCGTGGGGAGTTTTCCTTCCATCCCCACCCACCCCGCCGCCCCTGGGGCTTACGCCCCCCTGCGCGCACTGCGCGCCAACCCCCCAACTTCCGAATATTTTATAAGAAATACATTTTTACAATTTGTGTGTATTCATTCTTATTTATTCTTAACTTTTTCAGTTACACAGTAAAGTAATTGTTGAAAAATGATATATGTTGGAATACGATTAATTTGAAGTCACCACGTCAAATTTTTAGTGGGAATTTGTGATTCCTGATACATCAAGTTATCTTGAAACATTCAAGTTATTATCTGAAAGAAAAAAACACGTAAATTTTTAATAAAATCCAATACTCTATTCATGTTAATTAATGATATTAAACATACATTAAAATAGAAATCAAACGAATTAAATGAAGAAATAGTAGATGAAATTAGTAGTTATGTAGATGCTAGATATGTAAGTCCAGTGGAAGCAGCTTGGAGACTTCAAGAATATCTAATTTGTGGTAGAAGTCATACAGTTGTAAATGTGGCTGTTCATCTTGAAAATAAACAAAAACTCATATTTGAAGAAAATAATATCAAAAATGTAATAAAAAATTATCAAACACCCCTTACAGCTTAGTTTGAATTAAATAAAGTAGATGATTTTGCAAAATCACTAAAATATGTTAACATTCCAGAACATTACATTTTTGACAATAAACTTAAAATTTGGAAAAAAAGGAAAGTTACACTGAAAAATATTGCTATAGGTAGATTAAACATAGTATCTCCAAAAGATGAAGGCTTTTTTTCAAAACTTATTTTAAATAAATTACATGGGGCTACATCGTTTGAAGACGTTAAAAAACATAATGTAATAACATATAAAACTTTCAGGGATACTGCAATTGCAATGGGTTTAATAGAACATTATTCTGAAATCAACAATAGTTTTAAAGAAGCCATTACAATTATGTTTCCATACCAGTTAAGACAATTTTTTGCTTGGTTTTTGATTTCAGAAAACATTCAAGGAGATAAAATAAGGAATAAATATAAAAAATATTTTACGGAAGACTTCGATAATGATAATAATAATTGTGCTCTTCTACATATTAATCAAATTTTGGTATCGGAAGGTAAATCATGTGAGTCTTTTAGTTTACCGACACCAACCATTAGCAACTATATAAATAATTGCAATATTGAGGAAATATCTTTCAGTAAAAAAATGTTCAATGTAATGTACACAAATTTAAATGAAGATCAAAGAAAAATTTTTAAAACTATTTGTGAACAAGATGAACGAGTATATTTCATAGATGGTCCTGGTGGATCCGGAGAAACCTACTTATATAAGACACTCATTTATTACTTTATTTCTAGAGGTAAAAATATTTTGTCAATGGCTTGGACAGGAATTGCATCTGTATTACTACCAAAAGATATGACCAGTCATAGAACTTTTCGTTTACCTCTAGACTTAGATAATATTGAAAGTGTATTTTTAGAATTTTAAACTGAAAAAAAAAATTAAGGGAAGTTGATTTAATAATATGGAACGAGGCTTCTGTGATTTCGAAAAAAGCTCTAGAAATCGTTGATAGAACGTTGAGAGACTTGTGTAATACAAAACTTTGCTTTCGTGATAAATTAATAGTATTAGGAGGAGATTTTCGACAAATCCTTCCAGTTATAAAAAACGGTAATAGAACTATAATAATAGAAGAAACTATTAAATCATCATTTTTATGGAACTTCTTCAAAATTTTAAGATTACTAAATAATATCCGTTCTAGTAATAACGAATTTTCAAAATTATTGTTAAGAATTGGAGAAGGGGACATAGAAGCATTTAACATTCCTAAATCCTGGATAACAGATGATGTCTGTACCAAAATATTTGGTAATTACAGCAACTGTTTTGACAATAACGTGATACTAACTTCACATAATGAATATACTTTTTTTTTAAACAATAAGATTTTAAGTAAATTACATGGGGAAACTAAAACTTATTACAGCATCGATACTGCAACATATAAAGGTGTTGATAAATCAGATGATAATATTTATATAAATTTTCCCGTAGAAATGTTAAACAACATTCGTGAAGGCTTGCCACCTCATGAACTTAAAAATAGGTACAATAGTAATGTTAATTCGAAATTTGAGTATATCAGACGGATTATGTAACGATACACGATTGCGAATTACTAAATTACTGAAGTATAACGTAGAAGGCGAAATAGTAACGGGAGAAAAAATTGGTAATAAAGTTTTCATTCCAAGAATTACATTAAATACTGGAAATACTTCATCATTACCTTTTATTTTATATAGAAAACAATTCCCATTAGTTGTAGCATTTGCTATGACTATAAATAAGTCTCAAGGTCAAAGTTTTGATAATGTGGAATTATACTTAAAAAAACCTTTATTTTCTCATGGTCAATTATACGTGGCTTTATCAAAATGCAAAAATAAAAATGGAATTTTTGTTCAAGTCGATAGGAAAACAGTTTAGAGATTGAAAATATAGTTTGGAAAAAAATTTTTAAATATAATAATGTATCTAATATTCATAACATGATTTAATTATTATTTTTTTATGTATAGGTAAAATTTATTAATTAATAATACATATCGTGAATGTATATCGTGTTCATCTATTGTACCAATTTCAGCATTAATTTAAAACAAAATAGAAATGGACGTAAGTCTTCGTGGTTTAATCAGGCTTTATAAGATGACTCATAAAGTGATGCGAAACTTTCATTGTTTATATTAATGATAGTCTACATTTAACTTAAGTTTATGTACGTAAAAAGAAGAATTGTGTAATAAAGGACTATATAAGTGATGATGATATAATAATTATGTGCACCAACATATGTGTGTATATGATTTAGTTTCAAAATATTGTTAACTCCATATAAATTGGTTTTTAAACGTACTTAGTTGTATAAATAATGATGTTTTGCGCAACAACCTCCTATGAATCAATTTATGACTTTGAATTTCTTCTTGACGATGAAATAAATCATGGCAATAAGACAGTTTTGTCTAAAGATAGGTAAAGACGGTTTGATCACGGTCAGGTTCCAAAAAAGTGGTGTGGGGAGGTGGTAGGGGCCATGAAAAAACTCGTGGGGGTCAGTGGGAGGGCCATAGGGGGTAGGTGGGGTAATGTGGGGTGTTTTGAGAAAAAATACTATACAATATTTCCATGTGATTTGGTAGGAATGTGGTAATAGACTTTAACACATTGACAGGGCTGGCAAAATGCAACGTTACAAAATGCTAACAAAAAAAGTCAGCCCACCAAAAACTTTATGCTTACAAAGAAACCAAGGGATCCAGTAAATCGAAATACAATTAATTGTATTTTAGTTTAGCTGATTATAGTATTGTGCAGTAATCTGTAACTATTTGATTAAATATTCAAACATACATTGTTATTATCCCATCAAGCCATACGTGGTTGAGCCCCCTGGCTTGAATAAAGACTTATACCATACTTCTATACTATTCATATAATATTTTGTGGGGGGGGGCGGTGGGGGGCCATGAAAAATTGTGCGGGGGTCGGTGGGAGGCTGTGGGGGGTTAGTGTGGTAGGCCCCACTGAGTTAACTATATAATATAGGAAGATGTATATATATATATATATATATATATATATATATACTATGAGTCCGAAGACTGTTACTTTGACGCGGAACTGCGTGGCTAACTCCTGCAGTGGCCTAATCGCATATTCGTACATGTATTAATACATATAAATCATAGCAAACATGGAAGTACAGAGAATGCGCGAATCACGTGTAACACAAGTAGTATGTATAAGTATACGTATTTCATGCACATGCGTGATAATAATACAAATTTTACTATTTTAATACCTTGTTCTTAAAGACCTGTTGAAATTAGGTGTAATAGAATTTTCGCAGTTTGTGTTACACCGAGTGTAACATAACATTTAAGTTGGAAGTTTCACTTTTGCCGGGGGTCCCAAGACCCACACCTGGTTTTTTTTAGTCTAACAGTTGATACCGGTTTATTGCTGTAATTCAAAGTAATTAATGTATTCATACCATTTATTTCGATGGTATCTATATGTACACTAAAAAAATGTGTTATCGATATTTTTCAAAGTAAAAAAGTAAAATTCTTATTCACAATTTTTTAAACACAGGGTCCACCAACAATAGTGTGAACATAGCACTACCACTCTCTCTTTATTGTTTCTGACTTCAGTTTTACCTTTAATGGCAATGAGTCTTCAAGTTCTTGTTCAACTATGACTGTAGCCCCCAAAAAATTATTTCCCGTAACATCGACCTCAGATTTTATAGCTTTGGTGTACCTTAATTTTTGGCTTCAGAGCTTTAACAAAGAAAACGATACTCTGCTCGTCACTAATTACTGCTGCTACTTAAATTTTGTGTGCACGCTGCGCAACATTTTATTTCCAGACTTTTTACACATAAGTCATTCTCTTTAAATATGTTTTTCTTTATTATTTTAACACATATTTGTAAAACTTATCTCATTAAAAGTCAGAGAATCAGGTTGAAAAAATATGACAAACTACTAAATTTAAAAAGTTATAATGCAACGTAACTTTTTGGCTCTTCCAATTAATGTATCAGTAATACCTTATTATACATTTAAAAAGGTGTAGTCTTTTTAAATGTTGTAGACACTTGTTTTTCAAATAAAATACGCAAGATCTAACATAACTCAAAAATTTAAGAAAATCATTTTCATATTAGTTCTAACTCATTCGAGGTGTAAACCGACTCTTAGCGCCCCTAGCGTATTTAATCTGAACTCGAGTTGGGTCAAGCCGCCAATGATTTAAATTTGAAGGGAATCGTCTTGGTAAGTAATTTGATGCCAAAAAGTGTGCGCTGCGTACAGCAGACTTGGATATAATCTGTTTGGTTATGTTACATCTTCGTATCCACTAATTTTTACAATCAACAGACTTTGGAAATTTATGTAAGATTATTCCTACTTCGGGATTTTTTCTTTGAAAACAGTTGGGAACACAGCATTTACAAACACTCGTCATTATTAAATGAGTTCTATAACATTACTAGACCGAAGGATAATGAAAACCAAACATTAAATTCAATTTAGACAGTTTCCATATGTTCAAATCGAGGTTCAAATCAAGAGAATAAGGCAAAACTATTTTTATGGATGCGACCAGGCACATAATGTAATTTTTATTTTTTTTTGACCTCATTTCAAATATTTTATTGCATTAACGGTAGGTGACTTATCTTATCGTCCGACGGATTACTGAAACACTTTATTATTGTGGCCTAGTTAAAAAACTTACACACGCTGTATTTTAACAAATTTTTTTTCCAACCATTCCCTATTATATAAAATGATCTTTTTAATTATATAGGCAGAAAGGAACCCTCAAATAAAACATGAATAAAATTTTGTATTACAATCGACTACGAAGAACCCAGTATCTAGAAGTTTTTTTCGTTTTATACGTCAATAGATGTTACTTTAGTAGAATATTACCTTTTGCCTCCTATCAAGTGACGATAAAATGCTTCTTAGAACAATGAAAACGATATAGACAAGAACAAAAAAAAAGTAGGACGATTAAAATACCGCCTCGAGACAGTAGTGTGTGATTAGATCACCTTCCATATATTACTCAAAGATATGTTCCCCCAGCTAAGGTAGTTCTCTATATTCATTGGTAGACTTCCACCAATGATTGAAGTTAATATGTCCAATAGTCATTAAATTTTGATTGTTAGCCCACATCTAGCATAAATTTTTCTTGTTAAAATTGGATATATAGGATCAACGAGGCTTGAGTCTTCAGTACCATTTATATACAATCGTCAGTATAACATCATATATAATTGACTTGGTGACAAAGAGTGAAAGATGGAAATCTTTGGCTTCTTGATTACGCTGCTGTCGTTGTCACACGTCATTGGTATGTCTCGCTGACTTTATTAAATACATTCCAAGACCAACCAGTAATAATAGCGAATCAGTACTAGTATTTTGATTGTTTGAAATTAGTTATTTAATTTTTTTGTAAATTAATTAAGGATGATACACTTGCCAATATTTATACACCTTTTTGCAGAAAACTACATAGCTGTAAGCTTATAAAAAATGACTAATTAATTTTGTTTGATTAGAATTTCAGAGCACTCCAAGACCACGAAAAGATGTGACGTTTTAATATCTTTTTGCAATAGGATCATTACTGGGTTGTTTTTTTGGGTAGTGTTTAAAGTACTGCATTGTCTGTTTTCGAGCAAATTTATTAGAGAATTTTATGTTTAACAAACTACGTACATTATTAAAATATGAAAAATTGTTTTGATTTGTGTTGTGTTGAACGGGTTATTGTAGTACCATAAGGCTTAAGAGTCGACGAAGTAGAATGATTGATTTCTTAATTATTTAAACCATTATTCATTACGGATATTGCGTTATATATTTGTGATTTAAAACCTTTCTGTTATAGATAGTAATATCATTCAACATGAACCTAGAGCTTCTGAACTCTCGGAGCTAGTTTTACAAAATTTATACGACAGCAATCAAAAAGTAACAGGTATGGTATATTTTTTTTTCGTATCATACGAGTAGTGAGATTTAGTATTATTAGCCGACTAATGATAACGAAATGAAATTATGAGTAGATCAACCGGCTGTGTTTAAAATGAGTATACCATGGGTCAAAAAAAAGTGTAATACAAACAAATAAATTCGTAAAAAACTTTCGTGTTACTCCTCAGATAATATGTTTTGGAAAAAAAATTTTTTTTTAGATTTTCTAGTGCACTTTCATTAACAGACAAACTCTTAATAAAGTGCAGAAGCCCTTAGCAAAAATTTACTTCAAAACGTAAGAATTATGCAGGATTTTTCGAAAGATTTTGTGTTGAGTATTATCGATTAAAAAATTTTTGCATGAAATATTGTAACATATTTTGAAAAATTATTTACTCAAATCTTAGGTCAAGACTTGAAAACGTGTTTTAGGAGAACTGAGTAATTGATTTAAATTTATTTTTTCTGATTCATCAGATTTAACAAATAAATTTTACAAACACATTACATCTTAAGTTGGCCATAGCTAGCAGATTTTTCCGAATTTATTTTTTTATTATGAGTGCCTGTCAAAATTAATGTTGAGGTATGTGTTCACTAGATGTAATCACTAGATCGGTGGATAAAAATTTGTCTTTGCAGATATCATTGTGGAACCATGCACGTAAGCCTTGAAAACGTGTGCATTTTGATAAACAGATTACGAGAACATTTACATAACTTTGTTGGTCCTTTTTGTTTATTAGTATAAGAGATTAGATTTTTTTAGGCTAATTTACCCTATGCATAACAACCTAGTCATCGCCCATTTTAATAATAGTTCGATCGTTTTACTACATTTTTAACTTAAAAAAATTAGGATGACTAGAAAATACTTTCAACTATTCATTATATAATATGTTTATTTTACTACTTTTTAATCGATTTTAGCAAAAATCAAGTTATTAATATTATTATTTTTATCATCATGATGAAATAAGCAAAAATAACTATCTGTAAGTCATGGATTTATAAAAACTAGTTTCTTTACGTTCACGCTTAAATCTTTTTGTTTTAATTTTTATAAGAAAAATGTTAAAACAAATGCTTTTTAACACGATGATTTTAAAAGTAAGGTAGATCATACTACAAACTTTTTTTTAAACTAAAAAAGGATGAAACCACCTCAATGAAATTTGCTTAAAGTCCAATAGTAGAGTAAAGGAAAAGTCTTGTAATAACTTTTTTCTCTTCTTCTACATAAGCTGGATAATTTTTTCTAACTAAAACTCTTAAAATACACTCTACTCTACATATTATCTTTTTCGGACAAACACATTTTATCTGCGCAACAAAATATTATTGCCAGATTATTACGCGAATTCATAATAAAAGTGTGACTCCAAAAAACCTTCAACTAAAATGGTACTAACTGTCTTATAAAATATCAAAAATGAGTTTCCTTTACATAGTTTTTCAATCATTGTTATTAATGCAGCCTTATTGTGTGAACAGTGTTAAATACAATGCAACTTTAAGACTTTATTAACTGTAGAATTTTAGCTAGAAGTATACAGAGTCAATACAATCTCATTTGTAAGTATTATATAAATTACTAAATATCGTTATTGATGCCCCCACTTTTCAAATGGCCTGAATTGTCAAGCAGACATAATAAAGGTTTTAAACTTGTTTGGTCACGATTTTATGTGTCTTCTTTGTTTAGTATCATACGAGGCTGTAGTGTCCATTTCACGTTGTTTAGAGGTTTATAAATTAATTATCGAGCCTTGTCCCTATTGTCAAGGGATTAAGTTGTAATAATATAAACAAAGTCTCCAAACGGCAAATCCAACTACTTACTAGTAGTGATTAGTCATAAGTATTGAATTTTTATTAAATTGTGTCTATCGTCCAATATTTGAGACCGTTCAATTTTTTCTCTTATTTAAAACAAAGTATTTTTTTATGAATACGTGCTTTTTTCAAAATCATTAAATTCTTCTTTACACAGTACATCACGTATACTACAAGGCCATTTTCAACCGATAGATCAAAATTGATCGCATGATTTATTTCAGACGCATACTAATGTACAGCTCATTATTGCAACATGAATGGTCACGTTTTATAGTGAGATTTCAAAGCTTTATTTGTTAGAAATTTTGGCAATTAACGAATACTGCAATCGCAAATCATACGTAATTTGGGATAATTCTGTTGGACAGATATTGCTGTGACGAATCCTGCACCCGCAAATTTTGGGTCCACGTTTCCACCGACAGAAAAAATCACGGTCAATGAAGAAGGTATGAATAAGGGGCCGTCCATTAATTACGTAAACACATTTTTTCTTAATTTTGACCCCCCCACCCCCCCACGTAAACTACAATAATATTTTGAAACCTCCCCCCACCCCTTATAGTAAACTTAATAAAGGTAAATATAATCAAAACTTGAATAAAAAAGTAAGAAAAATATTTAAATTAATGAGTAAATTTATTTATTCACTTCGTAAAGCATACAAATATAATAATAAAATGTAATATTACAAAAGGGTGGTAAGTTCACAACGACGCTTGTAATACCAGAGTACGACTGATGTTTCGGCAGTACTTTTACAAATACAGTAGTGACTTTACAATATCATTTGTAAAATTACGGTGCGCTTGTATAAGTACAACTGCAGTAGTAAAAATAACACTTGAATAGTAAGTTTACTAATGATAGAGGGCGTGACTTACACCTTCTGTAGTATTTTTTAAAATGAAATTGTAAATGAATAAATAAATTCAGTCTACAGTGAGAATAAAGAACGAAATTTTATTACGATTAACAACAATCTGAAAATTGTTTTACAATTTTTCGGGAAAAGGGTTACAAATCGTTATGAAAAATAAATTTTTTTTTTTTTGTTTTTCTTCTGAATCTTATTTTGTATTGATAACTTTAACGTAAAACTTTTTTGTTAATGTCTTACAATCTACTGAGACGTTAAATAAAATAAAAACTTTTTTGGTTTGATCACATCTCATCGATTTTGCTAATCACAATCGGTTTCTTAAACATATAATGGCTTTGGAAACTATCAAAACAATATGAGTGAATCTTGCCTAATTATTTTACAATCTGTAACTATCCTAAAACTAGTATTTGTAATAAAAATTTTGCTAAAATTATTTTGATTTTTGGCATGCAAATTTAAATGTAAATGTAAATTACAATCAGTTTATAATTAAATTTTTTTAATTATCGAATTCCAAAAAATTTGTTACCATGTTGCTTATATAAGTAGATTTAATTGTAATTTTTGGTTTGATTCAATTTTTTTTTCGGGGCAAATTAATCCCAATTACGATTTAGTTTATAACTATAATAAAAAAATTTAAATATTAGAGTAACAATAGAACTATCCGTTATTACAATCTGTACATCAACTTCAATTATTTTAACCTTACTTTTGAAACTGTAATTCGCTAGTTTGCAAACAATAACTGAAAGAACGAAACTTACATTGCGATATCGACGAATATCACTAATAAACTGAAAACCGAGAGCAGCTGCAAGCCTGCGATAGCACTTCGTGGTGTTTTGTTAAATCTTGTAAAAGTTGTTTTATACTTACTTTTGTGTTCGCAATATGTACATTCACAATGCGCAGCCTCTGTGCCTCGTGCCGTTTACGTACCGTTAGCTTATTTTACAAAAAGATTGTAAACTTACTATTACGCAGTATTAAAATTACTAAAGAAGTTGTAAAATGGACTACAATCTGACTTATATATTTACTACATTTAATATGGGTCGCAGTTCTGTCCAACATAAAATCTAGTGAAATTACAAAAATTTTGTACAACAACGAAAATTTTTGTAATTTTGCAAAAAAAAAATTGTACTTTTACATTATTTCATTTAGTAAATTTTTACAATTCGCTAGTAAAGCTTTTTTACTGTGTAGAACGAATACTTGCCGGGTGTCAATTGATCTTACGATGAAACCTTGTATTAGAAATATGAATCGCGGGAAAGACAAAATCATTTATGTCGAACGTCTGATGAATACGTAAAATAATTCGAATGCCCCCCCCCCGTACGTCATCCATAATAAACAAATAACATACTCCCCCCCCCAAGGTGTTTACGTAATTAATGGACGGCCCTTAAGTATCTTTTTTTATTTTGCGTAAAAACAAGTAAAATGATCTGTTTCTGAAAAAAAATTACCCTTTATACAAGTTATAATTATGGAAATACTAGTTTCGTTGAATCAGGTACAGACTTACTATTGGATGTCACTTACTTTTCTTGTAAACCATTATAAAAAGTTGTAGGATTTTTGTCATGCCACATTCTCATATAAGCGGATGATAAAAAGACACGTGATAATTGATGATACATCTTGTACACCCTCACACTTTCGTTATTAGATTCTATAATAAGAACGCTGCTATAATTCTTAACGGTAGTCGAGAATTTAAAATGACTGTGTCAAATAATTTTGTTTTTTTTTAAGTTTTTAATAACGGCAAAAGTCTGTAAACGTTAAAAAAAAATTCTTACTCTAAATTGCTTGGCGATTTGTGGCTTTTCTTGAATCTTACATACGAAAGACCAGGTATTATTGGAAATCATGTGAGTTAACGAAATTTTTGAAAGTTGACGTAAAGCCAAAAATGTTTGCCAGTAAAAAGCTGTTCAGAGTCTTACTTGATTTTGATCAGGGTAAATATTGATTGATTTTCAACAATTACAAACTTATCATATTATACATGAACAACATCTACAGTGCATATTATACAGTTCCATTTTTATGTGCTAAATTAAACTGCCATTCTGTATGGTAAACTTTTTTACTATTTCTGCATTTGCATAAGAATTATTCAAAAAAAGTGGTTGTTACTGTTTCAAATATGTAGGTGACTTTTTCGTACCTCACAAACTTGAGATATTTTTACTTACGATATATGAGTATTACAATCACTCAGAACAAAATATGTTATTTAACAAAAGTTACTCATTTTACTTAGTTTGACAGGCTCATTATGTAAAAAATACGTAATAAAAATATTATTCACGCATTTTTTTTAGCAGTTTTACACATAAATATTTACAAAAATGTAAATTACCTGATGACACAGTTTCACTAAACACATAGTATTTTTGATGACTTTCTAATTTACCGGCAAACATAAGAATCACACAACTACACAGTAATTTTATAGTTAGACTTTACTTGGCATGGACATTATTTCAAGAAAGTTAATTTAAAATATATCGTTGAATAACCTATTTTCCCATTACTTTATGCATTTACTTAAGTAAAGGTTACAGCATAATAGTGAGAAGTATATGATCCCAAGCCAATTGTATTCTTTCGACAGTGATAAATAAAAAAGTTTAAAAAGTATGAAATAATGCCTACCTACGCAAGGGCGTGAACAAGTATCACCGAATTCATACCAGAATTTTTTCATCCAAAATTTGCTAGGAAAAATTTTTACCCTTTATTAAACTTTTACTGATGTGCTACACCCATCAATGTATGGTACGATAAACGTAGAGACTTAATTCCAAGGCAATGCATGTCTACATCTCTTTAATCTTATCAACGCAACAAATGGTTCATCAATTGTGCAAATTATTTCAAATAGTCAATAAAATTCCATCGTTCATTAGTTGACAGATCTCACCCCATGGAGGCAGCAGAAGACAATTTTTCATTCGTTGTTATTGTCAAAGTAGTTACTAAAACACACGATAGATCTTGGTGCAGTGGTGCACTCATTAAAGAAGACTTTGTTTTAACTAGTGCTGGCTGCGTATCTGGAGCTCAAGTTATCAGGTCCAAAGTTATTATTGGACGCACTATTCTCGAATCTAGTGACGATAAGGAACGCTCAATTACGATTATCAAAATTATTCCCCACCACTTTTTCACCATGGGGTAATACATTTGATCGTAATCTAATGTAGGTATAGACTTTATGTAAACATTAACTTGAAAATTTTTTCAGGGATACGGAATATGATATAGCTCTCTTGCAGTTAAATGAAAAAGTAAGTGCCAACGAATATGTTGGAATCACGAATCGTATCAAATCCTCAGAAACTGCCTGTAATAATGGGCCAGTTCAAGTTGTTGGATATCACCGTTTGTATAAAGACCGTACTGTACTCGACTGGTATAATATTCAAATTATGGACGATGCTCAGGACAACAGCAAGTGTAGAAAAATGTTACAAAAAATTTATTTCTATGCTGTATTATATAGATCGCAATTTTGTATTAATAGTGACATCAATAAACAGGTAACTATTGCTAGAGGACGGTAGTCGTGCAATAGTTAAATTATGGTTGTTAAAAAAAAATTTCTTCGACATTTTTCAGGTGGATAGTACTGACGTATTAGTACAAAAACAGTGTGGCAAGAATATGTTATTTGGGATTGTTACAAACCGTAGGTTTGTTATCACCCGAGTTTCATACCATATTGACTGGATTAATAATAACACATAGCTAAGACCAGTTCTGTAACATTTTTCACTTTCATATCATTTTAAAGCTGTTTTTTTAAAGAATAAATGTGAACATGTAAGAAAAAAAGTCTATGTTTTAATGAAGTTGATATATTAATACAAGTACTTTTTATTATTAATTTCTTGAACACTTCCTATACTCATCATCCATACCAACCACTCTACTTTGGTGATTTGTCATCAGTTAGTTTTTTAATAGATAGTTTTACGTATTATAATGATTTGACCTCTTAAGCTAATACTTAAAAAAATCTATACCTACGTTTATTAAATTATGAATCCACTATTTTACTAAATTGATAAGACTCATTCTATACTTAGATGAAAGAAGTGATTGATTGACGTTTCATAGAAAAAACGCCATACTTATGACCTACAAATGAAGACATATTTTATGGATCGATGGATCAAACTCTGAAGGAAAGACCCCAAAAATGAATTAATTTGATAGTTTGAATAAATAGCATAAGTATTCGTATACTTATAGTCCTGAAGCTCAAACGTAAAAGCAAATTGGTTATCGTAAGAGCAAAATAACACTATAACTTTCATGTATTTAGAGCTTTACCAATACTCGAAATTAATCTTGATATTGTATTATCTAGTCTTGAAAGCTGAGACTCGAGTCAGAAACAGTTGGTTGGCAACCGTACAGAATCATTCGGCCTGACTACTGGGTGCCGAATAATATTGCTGTCGGCCCGAAAGAGGGATGTACCCAAATTCGACATGTGGCCCGACAATAGGCAGCCAAACATTCGGCAGCCGAAGGTGGCCCTAACTCTGCTCAACGTCGTTTTCCACTAAGTAGATGCATATATATCGTTATGTAAACCCATACACACATACATATTGCCACTAACTCTCATGGTATCGGGCAAAAATACCATTGTTAATTTTTATCTCAAAATTTTGTGCTGGTCCAAATAAAAGTAAAAGACCAAATCGATAGGAAATTTTTCACTCTACACGCTAGTATTTTTATTTTCATCCTATTTTGTACAGTTTACGAGATATTTACGGAATCAACTTTAAACACTATTTTAAGGGTGTTCAACAGAGTTTTGACGAGTTTGACTATTTTTTCCGTAATTTACGAGTTTGATTACGTATATATCTAAAATATCCCTTTGGAAATCAATTTTGAGATTTAGAGGATTTTCTATCGGTCTAGCTATAGTGAGTTTTCATCTATAGATAGTATATACCACTTCTTTCGGCACACTGCGTTCGGGCAGTCTTCGGGGCTATACTTCGGCTACTGAATGTTTGGCTGCCTACTGTCGGGCCACATGTAAAATTTGCGCACAAGCCGAATCGGCTACCACACTTGGCCCGCAGATGGCTGTGTGGCAACCGTCGACGGCCCGAACGTTTGCCGACCAATTTATTCTGATCGGGTCGGTACTAAAAAAATCAAAGTTTACAATATCTTGACAAGATCCATGTCAGACACCTCAAAACTTCTTGTCTTGCCAAGACTTACTCTACAAGATTTCACAAAATATTGGTCATGATTGCGAGCATGTAAAGCAAGCGAGCAGCGAGCAGTCTGCGTGTAACTGCCAACTAGCGCACACGTGTATAATTAGAAGCATTGAATAAATGGATATTTGAGCATATCATAACTGCACATGAATTTTTTCAGATTTTTCACCAGGGGAAATTTTTCAGAAAATAATCATTAAATACTAACAGTTTAACACGGTTTCTTATGAGAAAACAAGGTTAAGCTGCCTTTTAATTGAAAATTAGGGTACATTATGAATGTGTTAGATTAGAAAAAGTTAAACTTCCTACTCAAATGTTATTAAACTCGGTATAATAAAAACTGAGAAAATTAGAGTGCACCTAATTTCAATAGGTCTTTAAGAATCCAATATTAAAATAGTGAAAATTTTAATCACGCTTGCATGATTCACTACTTTACGGCTGCAGGTACAAAAAATACTATATGTGGTTAGACGAGTTTTGCGCGATTTAAATTATTGTGACTACTTTCATAGTTAATACTAAATATTTGTATAGTACACGATTTAACAAGCATACCACGCTAACTAAATAACACAAACTTGTTATCACAATTTTGCTCATTTTTATCATAGGGGCCACAAAAGTTATATTCACGTATGCTAAGACAAAAATAAGTAAAATTGTGAGGAAAATTATGAATATACTGGAGTACTTATCGTTTTGCAAGAACATAACAAACCTAAAAATACCAGTATACCGTGTGTATATTATTTACAAATTTTTTATAATTTTACTTTTTTTTTCGAAGTCTTATCTAAATCCATGTTAGCTTCCATTAGTACACATTTTTCAAATTTTACAAATAGTTAATTCAACGATTTTACATACATCATCTAACTGACTGTAAAAATTTAAACGCAACTTGGTACTTTTGAATGATAGGTAGTGGAGATAATAGCTTGTCTGCAAAGTAAGGTCATAGCAAATTGATTTCTTGTATATTTTAAAGAGTGAAATGTGCTTGTTAGCATACTTGTAATTTGTATTACTACAGAATATAGTCAATATAATTTCGTATTATGCAGGATCGAATACAAGTTGTTGTCTAGTTTTTTGGTTTTTGTTTTGAAGAAGTAAAGGCTCAAAAATTTTTATTCTAGATGATTTTTTTTGTATCTTATTTCTGTCATTTACTGCATTTGATTTTTTCTGGACTTGGCCACGTGACAGCTAATAGTTCAGGATAAAAATTCAAGTTTTTTAAATTAAGACATTTTTCAACAACATCTTTATAAAATATTGCTTGACGTTTTTAACTTTTCATGACAAAAATTAAAGAAACAAATTAATTACTCAATTTTTACGACGAATTGAGCTCATAAGAAGTACACAAAATAAATCTCAATAAAACAAAATTAAAAAATATTTACTATCTTTACGAGGTTTTGTATTAATGGTATGTTAACAGTCTTAAGAATTTGTTTTTTTTTATGTGATTTCATTCACAAATATGAAAATTATACGTAACCTCTGATATTCTACGCCAAATGATTCTGAAGGGGCAAGATATCTTCAGTTGAACTAATGTTCCGAAGCTTTTTTTAGTCGAAGAAGCCCAAAAATGGCTTCATGACGCATGTGTGACATTAGTTGGCTTGGTCGGTTCAAGCTCTTATCGTACACTGAGCAACGATGAGATCGACTGGAATCCGAGGCAGTCGGGAAGTGCACTTTATCCGTATTGATGCCTGCCAGTCTCGTGAGGTCGCTTAACGAGTCAAAGGATTTTTTGCCTACAGAGCAGCCACTTGAGTGAATACAGGTTTGGACTATACGATTGATGTTCTGATCAAAAGTTCGTTGTGGACGTGCAGAGTTGACATTGCAGAGTTTTTCATCAGGATTGATTTGTACATGTCTCCCAAGATTTCCGGTATAGCTAAGAGCTCGTTTACTTAACTTAACTGCCTGGTTGTCATTTTGCTTTCGAGCTTCAGCCATGCTTGTTGCTTTTGGGTTATCGACGAATTTGTCGGTTCTCCTAGTAGTTCTGTTAACGGCGTTTTGTTTTCTTTTTGCTAACTTGCACAAATCATTTTTTATTTGGAAGACAGAGATCTATTATTTCCAATAGACTCGTTTCTGTGGACGTAAAACAATAATTACTTCATCGAAAACATTAATATGAACCATCTATAAAAGTGTTAAAATTGTCCTTATATCCATCAGTGATCAAAATTAAAAAAAATGGCAACATGTTTAAGTAACTTATAAGGTCAAGATGTACACGATCATAACAAAGATAAGGTACAGTTACCGTGAGAAAGCTTATTTAATCACAGCATCATCAATGAATGTAGAATCATCTAATTACTTGTTTCTGTAGTTTATTGAGATACAAAAAGATATACTACAAAAACAATGGTATCATTAAAATTGTCTACTATTCTTGTCTATTTAAAGCTTTGACGACTAATAAACTTCAAGATTAAAATAATTTTTGAATAAATGGTAAAATATTTGTACTTTTGAGAGAGATGAGCCAAAAAAATTCTAGTGTCAATGTCAATTGTTCGAAATTTCATGAATACTCGAAAGGTTGTTGATAATATTAGGATTAATCATTGTGTAAAATTTCAGATAATTTTTGAGATATGTACTTTGAAAAAATTTTCAGTTTCTTACATAGGCTTTTACAGATTGTAAGATGTGGCACTTTTCTAGTGACTGTTATTTGATACCTACTCTCCATTTTTCGAGCTTTAGATAATATACAAAACTTGTTCTGATTATTCGTCCATGTGTACAAATTTTTATAGTATCAGAAAGTTAAAAACTGATTGTGGATAGGAACGCAATTTCAGCTTTACAATATTTGCTGGATCATAAATTGTTTTATTTCAATGTAATTACTAACTTATAGTATCTAATAATTACGAAAAAATATTTTTCGTACAATTTTAACTCGATAATTGTAAATGAACATAAGAGGTTAAAAAACTGTAACTGCAAGTAGTACAAGACTTTTTTTTCTTTAATACAATAAAAACATAAAACATTTTCACTGATTGGTTTACATATAAAAAATTTTACCTTTTAATAATTTGAAGACTTCCATTGTAAATGTCGAAACGGTTGATGGCTCCCCAAATTAAGTAATAATATGTTCGCGTGGACTTATACTTCTTATGTGCTACTTGAGTGTAATAAATTTCGATTTGTGTGGTTTTATGAAATACCATAGCAAAAAAAAGAAAGTACTGAAGTCTGTACTTTCCATATACAATCAGAAAAACTACGATTTGTATTAGTGAGCTGTCAAGAAGCCAGTATTTCAACTTTAACTATCACAAAATAGAGGTTTTCAAGTAGTTATTGTTTATTATCAGTGACAAAAAATGCCGTTAATGGGATTGTTATCTATTTTTTTCAGGCAGTAATTTTTTTTTAATTACCATCTTACTCACTAATTTGTTATTTAAATTAAAAATAAAGTCATGCGTGAAAAATATTGGGTGCGTTTCCAAGTACACAAAGCTTTTCGTTTAACATGTGCATTTAAGTTTAGCTGAAAGTCTTATTAAAACAGCAATGATACTTATCATGTTATCATCGAGGTAAAATTTGTTTTATTATAAAACTATTTGTCGAATAAATCTTATGTAATCACATTACAAATTTAAATTTCTTTGGACCGAATAACCAGCTCTGTAATTATTTTTTTAGGAAAAATTATGTTTTTTGATATCATTTAAAAGAGCACAATTAATAGTAGGAGCCATACCAACTATTTTTTGAGTGCAAAAAAATGGATTCTGTCATGTCAGTAAACTATCGTTGATACAAAAACTACTAATTTTGTTTTATTATTCCATAGGAATTTCCCGTGCTGATTTGGAAATCATTTGAAGCAAGGACCAACGTGCATTTGGAAAAGAGTGAATCACTTGCTATAGCCTATGGTAATCGGAAATAAAAAACTAATGTTTTTCCATAAACAAATTAATGAAATAAACTTCAGAAACCAATAGACGACAAAGTTAAGCTGCGAACAACTACACTGAAAAATAATATTGAATGCTATAGAATATACGTTCTAGACTAAGATAAAATTGAAATATAGTTCAGTAGCAAAAACAAACACCTGCATACTAAATTCATTAGACCTGCAGTGGGCAATAGCTCTATATATATATATATATATATATATATATATATATATATATATATATATATAAAGGTGTTAACTATAATAAATTTAGCAACATAATCGTTCCTACGAACTTTTATATCGGATATCATGATCAGTCATGATCTAAAATTTTGAATCAGTACTTAATTAGATTTAATAAAATTTATTAAGAAATAATCGATTAAATTTTAAGCAGAACTACTTTTAACAAAGCCAACAAAGCTTTCGCAGCTCTGGGCAGGCTATTCGCTCCGAGCCGATGCAGAGGTTGCGCCCCCTCTAGCCAAAATCAGGCAAAATTTCTTGCATGTAAACAAACGGTTTAGAACATATATACATACGTACAGCTGCTTGTGATTGGCACTTGGCAAGCTAGAGAGAGAACGACGATCCTCTCCTGCTGTCTTATTCAGCCAATCACAAGCAGCTATACGCATGTATATATGTTCTAAACCGTTTGTTTACATGCAAGAAATTTTGCCTGATTTTGGCTAGAGGGGGCGCAACCTCTGTATCGGCTCAGAGTGAATACCACAACAAACATGTAGCCACAAGAGAAAAAGTGATTTGCTACGTGCTGCTAATTAGGCCTATAATCACGTATGCTGCCCTAATCTGGTTCAATCACAGCGTGTCTACCATGAAAAGGTTAAAAGAGTATTTGAAAGAAAGTGCCTCTCAGAGCTTGTCTAAATACACATCGTAATCCTAAATACGAGTACTAATGATTCTTCTCAAACAAAATTTTATATAATACAGCGAAAGAGCCTAGAATAGATGTATTGGTGTTAAAAATTATAAGAAACTATAACGTGGATTGTAAGAAAACACGAAATAACCAAATAATTAAAAAAGAATTGATTCAAATAGATATACCATACCTCGAAACCTGTAAAAAAATAGTATAACACCACTCGAACTATTTATGCTATTAGACAAACAAAATTTAATTCAAAATGAAAATAACGTACCAATATTATACCATTGGTCTAGACCTCGTTGACAAAAAGTTACCATTTGATATTGCAAGCGCACGAGTGCTCAAGTATACAGCACCTCATTATCCAAAAGAAACGTAAATGACAAAACTAAAGATAGTACAAAGTACTGGTGGCTACACTAATAAGTGTAAATAGTGAATCAAGAATACTTACCTTGTATCTCCTATCTAGCATTTAAAAAAATTGTGTGAAAGGCTGTTGGTGTGAAAAGTATGGTGTGAAAAGTGTAAATTTATTATATGTAGTAATATAAGAGCGTGTAGCCCTGTAAACTCATTTTCTTTTTACTTAGAATAATACAGGAGTGAAGACCCCACTTAAACAGTGTTAAAGTGTTTTTTCGGATGATTCATTTTTCACTTTTATACATCAATAATTGTAAGGTAAAGCACCATGTTTATTACGAATGAAAGTAGAAAAATATCAACCACAGAAACTGAAATGATTTAAGTGCCTAAACGAGGCCGTCTATCATATAAGATTTGTATTGTAAAGTCCAAATTTGTACGTTTATAAATGGACTATAACATAAGCCATGTGTGCTTATTTTTTATTAATAAACGTTGTCTAAAAAAAAAAAAATTTTTTTTTAAATAATAGCACGCCGTCAGCCTTACTGATGAGTCTAGGTGTGCTTTCGGCACGAAACATTCTTTTTTCATTATTGTAGAAAACGATATATTAGCTGATTTTTCAGTACCTGGTGGCCATTTATATAATACGTATGAATTTTAAAAATGGTTTATCATTAAATTATTTGTAATTAAATCAGATACATGATGTCAAATATAATTTTTAAATAGCCCAGCTATAATAATATGGCTAATATTTAAATTAAAAGGTTTGAAATTAGATGTGTTTGATGTGTACTGTCACGTTTTTAATGGCTGCAGCGGAAAAAAAATGTCTCATTGATGCTAATTTTTTAAAGCGTATCTTTTAATGATATTTTAATTGGAATCACTAATTTAGTATCTTTCAATGACGTAGGCTGATTATTATCTTTTTAGAACGAAGTTCTTTATGTCGCGTTACTTGGGGGGCTGGAATTTTAAAACCGACAGATTTTTTTTTTTGAAACGAAAGTGGTTTACTTTTCCTCTCAAGTTTCCCCCCCTTACCCCGTCCCCCTCACCGACTATTCTCTATACACTTCCCCTCTCCCCACTATATATGTATATCCGCCAACCGTGCCGTGTTACTCTTCTGCACACCTTTGCCCACCATTCTCCCTCTCCCTCACACTCCCAATTTTATTTTCTCATAATAATTTTTATTTCACTTTGAATTTTTTTCTTTTACAATTCTTAAAAAAAAAAAAAAAAAAAAAAAAAACATTTTCCAATAAAGATATTTGAACTCTCGACCTCCTGCGTGTGAGTCCAGTACCTTACCCACTCTGCTACGAGCGCTACCGTCTAAAGAAACTCAATTTATTGTACATGTGGAATAGAGTTTAAGAATGTATCAATGGTTTTTAAAGGCGCTTATTTCGAATTCAACAAACAAATTATGTTACATTATCACATAATTATATAAATAAAGTAATTCAAAGTAAATCAATTATCAATGAATTATGTAAGATCATTATATAAATATAATTCGAGTTTCATATCATTTTAATGGTTTTTAAGGGTACTTATTTTGAATTTGATAAACAAATAATGGCACAATGTCATTGAGTAATTATATGAAAATGAAATAAAAATTGCATTAATAAGCTATAAAATCGCAAAAAAATAAGTGAAAAAAAAAATTTCAAAAACAATTAATGAAATGACATATGAAAATAAAATGAAATAAAATTACAAAAGACATGAATAAATACAACGGAATGAAAAAAAAAGATTAAATATAAAATAAAAAAGGGAATGAAAAAAAAAGATTAAATATGAAAATAAAAAAAGGAATTAAATAAAGGAAATACAAAATGACAAAAAAGGAAATGAAAAAAAAAGATTAAATATGAAAATAAGAAAGAAATTGAATAAAGGAAATACAAAAAAATGAAAAAAAATGTAATAAAATGAAATATGAAAAAAAATAAAACAAGAAATGAAAAAAAAATAAATAAAACGAGAAATAAAGAAAAAAAAAAAAAAAAAAACAAACCAGGGGGGATGAATGGGTCATGGGACCCACGGTAAGAACGAAGTTCTTTAAACATGACATGAGTGTAAGGCACAATTTCTCAGGTAACAAGGGGGTCGCCAGACCCGTAGAAAGAACGAAGCTCTATAAACGTTAGTACTGCATTCATGTAGGTCACTAAACAAAAACTTGAAAAACGAATTAAAGAAAAAAATTAAAAAAATAGTTCAGTACTCACGATGGTTAAACTTCGTGAGTACTGTATTTATGCACGCTGTTCTCACGAAGTTCAACCATCGTGAGTACTGAACTATTTTTTTAATTTTTTTCTTTAATTCGTTTTTCAAGTTTTTGTTTAGTGAACTACATAAATGCAGTACTAACGTTTATAGAGCTTCGTTCTTTCTACGGGTCTGGCGACCCCCTTGTTACCTGAGAAATTGTGGTTTTATACTCATGTCATGTTTAAAGAACTTCGTTCTTACCGTGGGTCCCATGACCCATTTATACCCCCTGGTTTGTTTTTAATTTCTTGTTTTATTTTTTTTTGTTTCTTTTTTTCAATAATATTTAATACTATTTTGTCACACAGTTTCCTTTTGTTATTGATGGAATCAGCTATGTAACCTTCATCTTATTTTGTGAATTTTACTTCTCTATGGTGTTTAATATCATTTTCATTTTTACCAACATTAACTAACAGAAAAGTTAAAGTTCTGCGGAGATTGTGGGAAGCGTACATTGGAGGTTGAGATAAATTTAACAATTTAGCGATTTTGATAGTGTAGTCAATAAAGCAATTTACAACAACTGTACGAAATGGTTCGTTTACTATGAAAGTATGAACAATGCGGGTTTTTTTTTTAGAAAGTGTAATTATAAAATCTGATTCTTTATCTTGGATGTCACTCATGCTAATTATCATAGAGCTCTCGTATTCAACAAGTAACTGTGAAGCCCATACAAAATCCACAAAATGTTACATTTAGTATTTAATAACAGAGCAGTATTCACCTTACTGCCAAGAAAATCTTTATCTGGAGCTTGAAAAAGAAACATCTTCATTTCATCCATTGTAAATGGTGGTAGTGCTTTTGTAGGCTTGTATCCAACGTATTGAGTTTTTTCACAAAACTTTTTAGCTTTCATAATATTTGCTTATATGGGCGCTGTGCACTTGAGCCCATCTACTGATAAGAATGACAGAAAAAAGTAGCAGTTGAGCCCAACTAATCGACAAAATAAGTTGCAGTTGAGCCCACCAAAAGATGAAAGTATCTAGATGAATTTGGTGTGTAATAATGTAAGTAAACATCAAAAATAAAATCGTCTATTTATTTGGGTACCCACACTTTTATAACTAGCTACTGAAATATTATACCTTACCCATCTTGAAGAAAAATAAATGAGACTTTAATTTCTCCCGTTGCTTGTATACGATTTTTTACCAATCCAATTTGACTTGTGTAAATCAAAAATAGTTGAATCACGTGATTTTTTATTCAACTTTTCACCCAAGCAGCCATAAAATATGAAATCTTGAAATAAAATGAAGATTAGTGCAGCCTGAGATCTTTGTTTTTCTCTCTTAGCTAGTATACTGGTTTCTACTAATCGAATTTGACTTTTCGTCTAAGCAAATAAGAGTTGAATCACAACCACTTCATCTCTGCTCCATGAATTCTCGTGACAATTAAAAGTAATTATTTATATTTATTATATTTTATAGATATAATTACGGCTGATGTCCATTAGTTTATGGTTAATATTTACATTATACGTCTTTCTAGCATGCAATGCATGAAACTTGACATTACAGCTAGATTAAAAATGCTGTGATTGTGCATTATGATGTTCAATTTTTTTTTTTGACTTATCTTGCCAAAAATGTTAAGTTATGTAAACTCATTTCTTACTCAGTGAATAAGTATTTCTACAATAAATATATAACTATTTATAAATTTTTTCACTTAGTTTTAATGTAATTTATCAAAAATTTACGTACAAAATAATTTTTTTTAAATATTAACAATTTATGATGCTTTTAACCTGCAAAATACGATGATAAACATTTTTCTTTGTAATGTTATAAATTATATAAATCAATAATGAGTAGTATATAAAAATTAATAGTTTGTTATAACAGTCAATTTCTTAATAAGTGATAACTCACAACATCTACTCTTCAAACTGGAGAAAATGAAATAAAACTAGGCATATGAATAATGTAAGTGAAAAAAAATTATATTTGTCGAACAAATTTTACAATCGGATACTGATACTGCAATTTCACATTACTTTTTAAACTTATACATTTTTACAGAAGTCAAGATCACAACCACATATAGGTATACAAGTAACGTTATTTTTTTACAGTTACATGCTTTTGTATAACAATTACATACTTTTATTAAGTCATTTGGCAAAGGGTTTCTTGTCATAAATACGGGTACTAGTGTATTATTCAGATACTTGTAATCAAATTGTATTAGATCTAGTTGAATGTACATGGAATGTAATGCATTTTTCCAGATATACGTTTGTGCAGATGCTTTCAGACAATGCAAGTAAAATGCATCCGATTTACATGAAATATTATTTAATTTGAGTTTTATCCCACCTGAACGAGATATAATATTCATTCTAGCGTCATCAGCAGTTTCACCTTTTTTCCAAAATTTGTAAATATAGTTTTTCTAATGCATTAAATTCATGTATATTTAACTGTGATCCACTACCTAGTGGTTTGAGAGTGTTTACAGTATTTTCTAATTTTAAAAGATCTAGTGCCTTTTTCTTTGATCCAATTTTACTAGTACTGTCACAGCCAGTTAGGGCATGCAATCCTGGCAAAACATCACATACATCAGGGTAGGTTAAATTCTCAGCTACTACATGGCAAGCTAAAAATCTAGACTTCTGATAACTGATTTTAAGCCATACACCGAAACAACCACGTGATTTTAAAAACGACCAAAAATGAATAGCCAGGATAAATACGTCAGTATCAACACTATGAATAGTTATCTCAGACTCTGGTTGAAATTCGTATAATGCATGACTAAAAATTCGCGTATCCGCTTCTAAATGGTTACTTTTCAATTCAATGACTTCATAAATCGAATCACCTTTAATTTTATAACATTTGCTTAAGTCATCGAACCCTCCTGATATAATTAATTGTTGCTGATCACTCAAAGAAACATATTTGGAACTATTGTTACACAAAAATTTAATCAATTGAAGCTTATTTTTTGAATTAGTCAGTAAGTCGCTTATTTTACTAGGTATTTTTGTGTCGGTACTTTGAATGATAATATCAGATGTTTACGTATTTTTTGCCCTCAAAGAGCTTTCCAAGCATTTTACATCAAGATCGTCGTAACGATCAAACACAATATCAATTCTAAAAACATTTGGTTTTTTAAAAAATGAAGTGATGTAGTCGAAAAAAATACCTGCAAACTCACCAAATGTTCTACACTTGTTTAAATGCAGCATATGAATAAGTAACATTCCATAAAAAATATGCACTTTGGAATTCAATGAAGAATAAACGACTGATACATCTATATTGCATTTCTTTATTTTTTCGATTTCATTCATTAAATCGGATTTCGGAGATTTTTTAAAATAGCCATCAGCGTCAGTAAGAGCTTTGGGATAACTCAAAAGTTCGTGAGATGCAAATTGAGAAACGTGGAAATCTCTTCGATATAGTAGCATCATTAAATCTTGAATGTCAATTATTTCTTTGGTATTTTGCACTTCTTCAGCATTTTTTTTCAAAGCCTTAGGTAATTCATAATCGAAATTTTTTAGAACTACTTTAGGAAGCCACTCAAAAATACTCTTATCTTTTTTTACGAAGCGTTCGTCAGTAAAATTATATAAAAGGCTTTCCCCGGTTTCCTTCAAAGACAAAAAATTAGAACGAATTTCTTCGGAACATAATCTACCATTTCAAATATTGTGTAAATGGTAGGAATTATCATCAACGTTAAAGAAAACATTCGAGGAACTCAAAAAATTGATTATCTGTACAACGTCTTTATCATCTCTTTTGATTTGATGCACACTCCATTCATCATGACCGAATGAATCGATATCATGAATATTTTCTCCTTGCAAATCACAAAAACAAAGCAATAATTCATACACACAAGTTTTTATTGGAAATAATAAGATCCTCTTTTGCATTGCTTGTTCGTTATGGGTGATTCCAATTGAACCTCCAGGTACAGCTGTTGATTTGATTTGAGACTGCTTTAAAGCTAAATCACAACCAACAGCGTTAAAAACGCTTTTTTCCGTTTGACAGACCCCATACCACGTTTAAAATCATGTTTTACAATATCTGGAAGATTCATCATATCTTGAATGTACAAAGAGACACCACGAGCAGAGAGGGGATGATTTGTTTAAGAAAAAAATGGTATCATGCGTCTAGTTGATACTAAGTGTAATTCAAAATCACCCTCCCTATCTGCTTTAAGGGACTCTAACAAAATTTCAACCATCTCGCAATATAAATGGAAATACAAAAAATTTTCGCTCTCATTACATTTTTTCATTAAAAACTATTTAAAATTTGCAAAAAACATTTCAAAACTACTACATAGGTCTTCAAATATTGCACATACTATCACGGTCAACCACAGATTCTCGAAGTGCATTAAGCTGAGGTAATAAGAGCCAATCATTCAGATAAGAATTTTCACTGAATTTTACGTATTCGAAAATTTGTAGTACTTTAATACTTTCATACAACAATTTGTGCGCTCTTATTCCTCTGTTATAATGTAAACCGTTGAAGATCGATTTTATTGTATTGTAACATCGGTGGATCCACATTAATTTTTTTTCCATTTTCTTCAAAATTTTCCGTGCCGATTTTAGAACACTAAACGCAGGGGCCAATGTGCATCTGCAAAAAGGTAAATCACCTACAAGATCGCTCGTAGCTAAGGTACTACGACCATGCATGACTCACATACATGCATGCTGGCCCATGCTGACCGGAAAAGAAATCAAATGAAATACTTTTCAAAGCGTAAAATAATAAAGTAACTTTAAAAAACTAACAGATGCAAAAGGTTAACTATAGGAACAATTGCGCCGGTAGATAAGAACTAAGGCAAGTAGACTAAGGTAAAGTTAATGTATAGTTGATAAGCAACCACAAAATAAATGATAATGTTAACTACTGTAAACCTAACAAAGCGACATTATTAGTTTTCGCTTGTTTTTGATACATGAGTTGCCAAGCTACCCTCTTGCACCATAGAATTTTCATACCATTCGTAAAAACCTAATTTTTGTAATTCGGACAAATGTAGCTACTTTTCAATATGTAAAGGAAAGCGGGAAAGTTGAGCAGCCAGTCAAGAATAGCTCCTTCCCCTTTTCCTGACTCAGATATGTCGAGAAAGAGTTTGTACGACCGAGCCAATGTAAGTAACGGAATTTTCAAATCCCCAGGGCACTACGTGCCGACATCCTCTCCAAAGAGTAAGCAAAAGGGAAATGAGAATTTATCATGCTACTAACATTTCGAAATATATTCGTAGCTAACAATAAATTTAAATGACCGACAAGCTTAGTTAAGTTAACAAACAATGGGTCACGACAAACACCTGATTAGTGTTTGGACCACAACTACAGCTGCTTCAGAGTTGAATGGTTGGACCGCTGTTAACAATTACTCTTTCCGACTATCAACTTGTTCGATTAATGTATCTGGAAACTCTAGCAACTATTATAGTTATTAATGTGTAAAAACTATTATTACTAACCCTATAATTAATATAGCAACGCAGTGAACGATTATTCAGTCAACACCTACATGAAATATTGGGCGATTTTCACCGCTCTTGTTGCAATAAATTTGATTGAATGAACGAACAATGCTTAGTCTAAGTAAATTTTAGCAATATGTCATACTAAGGTTAATATTTAATAACATGGAATATCTGTAAAATCTTGATGTGAAAGAGAAAGGAAGGGTGCAAGCGAGTGAATCACCTTCCCCTCTCTTGACGCATGTAGGAAAGCTAGCCAGAAGTGGGAAGTGCCAAAATTTTGAGTGGCTAAACTAGTGCAACTCCAGCCAATTAGATCTTCGGCTATTGTCTTTTCCCCCAAAATTTTAGGCGGCAAGCTTTCCTGCGTCGTTTTCCAGCCAGCGCGTGGTCGAGGTCCGCTACTCCTTATAAAAAGGCCCAGAGGCCCCGAGAAAAGCACTCGACTCGACTTGACGATAGCCCTTCAAAGTAGACTGAGTAGTAAGAGTCCGCCTCTGCTACAACCCAGTCTACTGCGAAGCGAGGCACGGTCACAGTTTAATTTCACCCTCGAACGGTTGACTAGGTAGCTATAGTTCGCCTCTGCTATCTCACGGTCCTCCACGAGTGCGGTTTTCAATCTTCGATCTCTGACACCTCGCGCTGGTTCACTCCGCTGTACGTTGTATATCAAAAAATAAAAGTAAGTCGAATTCAAATACTAAAGTGACAAGTTCTTTCCTTTTTTTCTCTTGGTTTCAAACGCGGACGTGTTTTTGTTAGAAATTTAAATTCGGTATCGGTAAATACCACGTTACGAAATTAAATAGACAAATTAGTCCTCACGTAAAGTCTAGGGCAATCACATTTACTCCGGATGGTACTGGTGGATCCTAGATCGGTCGCGAACTTAAACCATTTTACCCCCTTGCGTAACCTCTAAAGTGTAACTACCTTTGCTCGTTACGGTACTGGTAACCTTTAGATCGCGAACGGAATACTATCCGACTCATTGCACCAGGTATTCTCAATAAATCCGAGGCGCGCCGCGAAGTGCATCGCATTATTGCTCGACAACCACGTCGATTTAATCAAAACTGCCGTCCTCGCTCCCTTTCGAATACTCGAATAGAAAAATAACTACCCTTTAGCCCCGCGTCCCACGTAACAGTATTTTCACCATAAATACCTGCATCATATAGGACTGTTTCAATACCACTTCCAGACAAATACTGACCTAAGCAATGAAGCCACGTTTTTTGGAAATGAAAAGATCCGATCCTCAGTATTAATTTTGGGAAGGGATTTTCCGGCTGCATTTGAATTCGTTTTGCTATCAGATATATCGCCATGTCAGCGGTTAACACACCGTACTCTTTATCATTTATTTTACTTAAATCTTCAAATTGTTTCATAGCTGTAAATACAGCAGCAGGTGAAGTCGGTGCATGAGGTATCAAAGGGTAAAATCCAACTGTTGAGACTGGCTGAGTACTTTTACTCACCATCTGATTAAATGGCGTCCAGCTTGGAATAATAACATCAGTGTCGCGAAAAATTTCTTTACTGCTCTTTACTTTACATTTAGATACAAATCAAATTAATTCCAACATAATATGTTATGATCACTAGCAGCACTCACAAGAGCATGATTATCTGCATATAACAAAGTCTTTGGTTGATTAATTGTAAGCGTAAAATTTTCCAATTCTCTTAAAGTTAAATTATCAATTGAAATGTTTTTAACACTCTCTTTCGACGTAACACGAACTCCACGCTCTAAATCTGGTGAAAATTCTTGATATAATACCATAGAAGTTACATGAGTTGTATTTTCACCACTCAGAGTTTCCTCTAAAAAATCATTATCATTTATGGTGCCATGTAAAAACAATGATGAATTTTGTACAATGTTGCTTGGATTAATTACGGAATAATTCGGTTGTTCCGAAATAATTTTTTTTATTAACAGTCGATCGCATTCACGCAAATAGTCGTAGTTTACGCAGTGTCCTAGTTTACATAAAATCTTAATAATATGCTTGGATCTTGTTAAATGATGAATCATTTGAGCAAGAGAGATGTGCTGTGGTGTAGGTGTGCCTTTTATAATATGTATAATATCCATAAATAATGATTTCATAAGTCTTAATTTATTTTCACTAGTTTTTTTGTTATTATTTAATAAGTATTTTAAAAAAATAAACCATTGTGGTGGCAGCTCTAAATTGCGTAAATAATAAATACGATATTATCGCAAACATGCGTATTTAATTTCATATCAATTGAATCGATTTCATTTTTCAAAATTTCGGCACAATCATGCAATTTTTTCTTCGGGTCATTTAACTCTTTTAGTGTCTTTATAACTTGCTCTATAGGAACTTGATTGAAAAATACTGTAGCAGACTTAGGATCATTCGGAGTATGGAAAAAAGAAATTTTCTCTCCAAATTCATTGATCAAAAAATCTTTCATTCTTTTATTATCAATAAATAAATCACTTTCGAGAGGTGAATTGACTTTATTTCTTAAAAAACTAAGTTTGAACGCGGAATCGAATAAATTAATTGTATCTCGTACTTTTTGAAAAGCTTGACTAATCATTTCATTCGAACAATGCGAAAGTCTTTTTTGCTTATTCGGTGAATCGGTTGGAACATATAAGTACCCTTAAAAAGATTCTTCGTGGTTGCGTATTTCAAGAGCTAGAAGGCTTTCAATAGTATCATACAATTGTACATCATCTTTTTTTAAACAATCGTAGAGATAAACTTTTCGGCAGTATTAGAGTCTGACAACAGGCAAGTCTTGTAACATTTATTTTTACTTTGCTTATTCCAAATAACACAAATCTGATTGTTATTATACTGAGACACAGAAGAACGCGTTCATCTGATATTATTTTGTACTGTTAACTGTTCAAGACAATCACTCTTACCGATGTTTTCATCACGAATATCTTGAGGTGCATTTGCGATTGCAATCGCTGCAGCCCGTCGAATTTTTTCTTCACTTGTATAAGAGACATAACAATCTGTATGCCATGAAAATTTCTGTTCAGTTAAACTTGAGTCAAACAAATCACTAAATCGCTGAGCTACTTTATCTTTTCGGCGTAAAGCTGCTTGCTTTAGTTTCATGTATGAATCAGCTTTTGGTTTTTGCACTACATTATGAGATAAATCACATATGAGACACAATAAACTATCACTGAAACGTTTTCTTTTGATAGATAATATTGAGTGAGACTTATTATGTCTTTTGTTTACACTAAGATTTAATATTAGTATACGCTACACAATTATACTATAAGTATCTTACATTTTGATTGAAATTTACGTGACGAATACTTAAGTAGATGACTAGCTTCAACGATCAGCCAGACAGTACTGTAGAATGTATAAGAAAATAAGAACATACAGCTTTCTCATGCAAGTTTTAACATGATTGTTTTGAATTTGACTACTTGCACAGTGTGTATATGTGTATGTGTACATATATATGTATACATACACATCGTGGTGTAGTGGTATTTATTTAATGGCATGGACTCCACTACGCCACAATGCAGGCTTGTATGGTGCAAATTTTTCACTGTTAAGTACATAAATGAAGTTAATGAGTTCTCATTTGCTGGTGTTGTAGGCTGATGTTGAAAGTTTATAATGGGTGCTTGGTGGGTAGTTTTATTGAATGTTGGTGAGAGGGGGATTTTCTTTAGGTGGTGATTTGAATTGATGATTGATAGTTGTGAATTTATTTGTGTTCACTACTGGAGAAGTAGGATGTTTTAAATAGATGGATGAGTCTTTAGGGATGTTAGTGATATTTGTTTTTTGGAATTTAGATATCTTTAATAACAGAGTTTTGCGCTGGTTTATAAAATTGGGACAGTCCCATAGGATGTGATCTAAGTCTTGTGTGGGATTGCCACATTGGCAAGAGGGTGAAGTGACATAGTTCTTTCGATGAAGACTTGCAGCCCTATTATAGTGGTTATATGAAATCTTGGAAATTTTAGCCTAGAGAACCAAGATTTTTTAGGAGAGTTGTTGAAGTGAGCAAAGTAATAGTTTCCTTTGTAGTGTGATTGGTCTCATAATAGTTGTGAGAGTTCTTTCTTATGTTTTTCTTTGATTAGTTCGTGAGAGTCTGTGTAATGTACAAGGGTAATTACGTTCGTGCCGTTGTTTATGGCCTCTTTTGCTAATTTATCAACTGTCTCATTGTGTAAAATGTTTAGGTGGGCTTGTACCCAAATTAGCGAGATTGTGGTACATGTGTTGACTGCTTTAGCTAGGGAGGATTTGATTTCCAGAATTAGATGTGATGGCTGTTTGCATGTCATGGGTGTGTAGTTTTTAATGGCCATTAGGACGCTGAGAGAGTCAGAAAATATTGAGGCGTTCTGTACATTGTTAGTCATTATGTGTTCGATGGCAAGGAGGATTGCAATGACTTCTGATGTAAAGATTGATGAGAGCGAGATAATTTTAAATTGACTTTTGAAGTTGGTTGTAGAGGAGTAGATTGCAGCTCCATTATGAGTTGTAGATTGGTTTTTTGAAGCATCAGTAAAGATGGTGTATTCGTTGCTCAGTAATTGGGAAAATTTATTATTGAATTCTTTTTTAGGGTCTTTAGAGTCTTTGATGAGTTTGCCAGAGCAGATATCAATAGAAGGGATGAATAGTAAGTATTTGTAGTTGTATCTGAAAGGAAGGGTGGTGTCGTGGAGTTGAATGTAGGTGTTTGTTATTTTTGTTACATTTTTTAGTGCTTTAATAATAGGCAAATCTGTGAGTGAGTTAGAACCTTTGGAGTTAGAGAGTAGATTGTTCAAAGTATGGAGTTTATTGAGGATTGTGGAGTTATGGTAGGGTATGATCTTCAGAATAAAATTTTCAACTAATAATGAGTATCTAAATTTGAGATGGGGTATTTGGGCTTCAGCATGTAAAACATTTATTGGGGTTGAGTTTTTATAACCCAGAGCAATGCGAATGGCGTGGTTCTGTATGATTTCGAGTTTGCTTCTTAGCTTGCTGTCTTTTATATGTAACAAGAAGGAACCATATTCTAAGACACTTCTTATTAGAGAGGTACATATTCTAAGAAGGATGGACGGGTGTCCTCCCCACCAGGTGCCTCTCAGTGTTTTAAGGATATTTAAGAGTTTGTAAGCTTTAGAGGTCAAGAATTTAGCGTATTCATACCCATTTAACTGGAAGTCTAGAATTAGACCAAGATACTTTCCTTTTTGTAGTGGTTTGAAAGTGATGTTATTGAATATAACAGAGTGGTTCTCGATCATTGAGAAGTGATCATTAGTAAAAATTATGAATTTTGTTTTGTCTGGTTCTATAAAAAGTTTTAATTTGTTAAAGTAGTTGTTGATAGGTGTCAAAGCTAATTGTAGGTTCGAGATGGCTTTTGTAGTACTAGCTTCTGAGGTATAGAGGGTTGTGTCATCTGCGTATGGTATTATGTTTATGTTTGGTGGGAGGATGTTGTTGGTTTTGTGTACGTATATACTGTATAGCGTTGGACTGAGTACGTACTCTTGTGGGACACCTGTACTTTTGATGTATGGACTAGTTAGACTATTTGCAATCTTGAAGTATAGTTTTCTATCTTTAATTAAGTTGTATATAAATTTCCTAGTATTAATGGGAAAGTTCAGTTCTAGGAGAATATCGTTTAGTATATCTGGACACAATATGTTGTCGAAGGCTGATTTGATATCAATTAGTATCGTACAGGTGGTTTGGTTTTTATTGAATGAGGTGTGGATATCTGTTAGAAGGTGTGTTAGAGCATGTTGACATGACTTTGCTTTACGGAATCCGTATTGGGTTTTGGGGATTGTGTGATTGTGCTCAATAAAGTGTTGTATTCTGGAGTTGAGCATTCTTTTAACGACTTTTGAAATGCACGAAGCAAGTGCTATCGGTCTGAATTTAGTATTAGATGTTTTTCAAACGGTTTTTATGTCTGTGTTTGGGGAGACGTTATGTCCAATAAATTGTTTAAATTTTTCTTTTTTGATATTTCTTAGTTTATTTTTAGTACAATTTTGAATTTTAGTTAGGTTTTGTAAGTTTTCAAGAGTCGGGTTAGTTAGTAGATTTTTTGCTGCTTGCCTTCTTTTATTGCATAACGTGGAGCATTCGTTATTCCACCAAGGTGCTTTGGGAGGTCAAAAGTTAAAATTCTTTTTTGATCTCGTTATTGATTGGTTTGTCTTTTAATTGGTCGATGCTGATATTTTTGTAAGAGCATTCTCTAGTATTTATAACTGTGTTGTAGTTTTCTGGTTTGGATGAGTTTATCATAGATAGTATGAGGTTTATTAGTGTGTTGTATTTCTTTTCTGTTGCTAGTGAGTTAATGTATTGTTTATTAGTGTTTATAATATGGTCTATTTGTGAGTGGCATGTTCTCCAGTTTATTTCCTTACAGTTTAGCTTATGGGCGTTAGTAAAGGGGATTCTTTTAGGTTTTATTTAGAGGGTGCATATAATTGGGGAGTGGTTACTATACATGTTGTCTGATTGTACCTTCCAGGAGTAATCAGTGAGGGTATTTGTTGTGAGTAAAGTAAGATCTCTTGTCGAGGTTTTGTGGGGGGAGTTTGGGTGTTGATGATGTGAGTGGGAGTGCCATCATAACTCTCAAGCACTGAGTGTTAAACGAGTCATATATAATGGCACATTACGTCATTAGGGCAATAAGTACAAATATGATAGCACCGGAAGGGCGCGCGGTTGTTGTATGTTAGTGCCCGAGTCACGTACATCATTTTCATAACGAGGGCGCAAAGTGCAATTTTGCGCCTGTGGGGACCCTTTGTAAATCACTTCTTCTGAACCTAAACTACTTTTCTGCCCGTGGGCCCAACGTGATTACAATATTGCAAAGTGTGACCCGAGGGCGCAAAGCGGCAGCTGCATTTTGTGGCCGTAGTAAGAAAATGTATATTTTTGTTTAAAAGTTTTTTATTGTCAATATACAGATACTTAATTATGCTCCTGAGTTTTAGCTGATGTACCTCTGTCTACACTTATAATTTCAAACATATTTTACGATTTTGTTTAATAAGTTTATATTTTAACAGTCTTCTACGTGATTGAGCTGTCAAAAATCTCTGCTAAGATAAACGAATAAAGGTCTTGTGATACTCGCACTATATTTTCTGAGCTATGACTCTATATATATATGTACAATAAAATTTTATACTTATGTCTTTGTCTTTATATCTCAGTTTGTGTACCTTTGTTTTTGTGTGTACTTCTTTTTCTGTATTCGTCTTTTTCAATTATTATCTTCCAATCACTAAATTGATACTTCTTTATCTTCCATTGTGTATCTGTGTCTCTACAAAAAGCAATATAAATATTTCATTTACTATTTATTTTGTTGTGTTCAATAGTTGGCGCGTATTTGATAGCTCTATCAAATAAAAGTAGTTTTCCTACGAGTTTGAAAAGTCTTTGTTTGCGAACCAAGAGGTTTGCGGCCCGAGCCGAAGGCGGGGTCCATAACGAGGTTCGTAAAGGATACTTTTCGAACAAGTATCGGAAAACTGCTTTTTTGCCCAAGGAAGTACCAGCCTCCCAAAACCACCCGAGGGAGGAAAACCTAAAGAACCCCTAGGAAATTGATAAGAATCCCTACAATGATACAGCAAATAATATAAACAAATGTTTATAATGATAATTAGTATTCAAACTACTTTAATATTAGTACAGAGACTTGTATTGTTTTTAAATATTAAAATAATTATGCTTACTTTTACAAAAAAATCGTATTAGTATACATGTGCATATAGATGCATTCAAAGATAAAGAAAAAATTAGTTGATTATGCATATTAAAAAAGACATGTATTTTATTTACAGTATTAATTTACATCCATCTGATCATCAAAATCATCATCACTATCATTATTATCATCATCGTCATCATAATCATTAAAATCATCATTTACATAAGATTGATTAGATTCTTCATCCAACGAAGGCATTTTTGGTGGTGTTGGCATCTTTTCAGGTGGCAAGTATAATACAATTATTTGTCTACATAATGCACAAGTAGATTTATTTTGAGTAAGGATGCAGGAAACACACATTCGATGACCACAAGGCCTCAACTAAAGTTGGGAAATACTTGATTTTTGACGAAGTGTGTGAGTTAAAAAATTTCCCATCGAATCTTAATACAGAACATCAATTGAGTGGAGCTGTCATGCTGACTCAATTTTATTTTAACAATAAAGGAATCTACTATGATTGTGAGTAATTTTACTTTTTTTTATAATAGTACTATTAGTGTGAAGAAAATATTATGTTATATTAATTATACGTTATGTTATAATTTTCAGATGAAGAAATTACTAACGTTTTTCTTCATGCAGTTGCCTTGCACGATGCAAGATTGATATAGATTGATTATTTGGACGATTACTACATCGTGATGTGAGTTAATTTGTCGTCATATTTAACATGTTTACTTAACTAATTGTAAATATTTTAAAATGAATTTTTTGTTTTACAGCGAAAATTTCAATGAAATATAAAAATTTAGTTACATCATAGTAAGGAGCTGTAATAGCAGTGTAATGCACTTTTCTGTAGATTTTGTTTAATTTTTTTTTAAGTATAACGATTAATTAGTCGTTTTTGTTTTCTTAATCGTAATACATGTGACATAAATTTTTTTTTTATTATATAATTCATATTCTGTAAAAAAACATGTGTGATTGGTTTCATCTTATGAAATGATGATGTCTATTATGTAATACTTGATTAATAAGTATGTGTAAAGCTTCTGTTGAAATTTCTGTCACAGATTTTATATATAAATAAAAGACGTTTCTTTGCAAGTACATCTGTATGCATTTAATTCAGTCAGTTTGGAATTAAAGGCTTCACAGATTTGGCACTATGCGGACGTTCTTTAGTGTGGACACGAATGTTTACCTGGAGATTTTATTTATTTGCATATATTTTATCACACAATTGATATTTAAATCGACGTTACACGGGTGTAAGTTTTGTCCGAGACCTTTTTCGTTTAAATAAACTTTTTCACATTCCACAGGTTGATTACTTATGTGCTCAACTACGTGCACATCGAGTTGATCTTTCTTATTGAAAAATTTTTTGCAGTAGTCACATTCAAAATGGGGATGGCCTGTGTGCTCCTGCAAATTTCTCCTAAAGTGATCCTTTCTTACAGAAGAATTTCCATGATGCTGAGATGTACTCGGATGTGTGCATGAACACGCACAAGTCCTGACATCTTGAATTTGCTCTATAGTCAAATATGTTAAGTTATGATTATTATAAAAGAGCTTTCAATGTTACCATTCCACAGATACCTGTAATAACTGGTAAATAGCATAGATATAATTCTTCTTACTGAGGTCGAAGAGTAGTATTGATGTGGGATTTTGCATTAATAATTCATCCTCTCAGTTGTGACTCAACAAGTACTTCATCTAAAATTTTAGTAATTTCAAGTACATTACTTATAGAGGTTAGACCAGTGCTCATAATTCACTCAACAGTTAGCCAAAAAATAGGTCTGCACGTGTAGTTGTATTTATTTAAGTTTTGTGAGAAATCGCACCTCTAACTAGTAGTTTACTACTTTGGCTTAGAAAAGTAAGCAAAAGTAGTTAAAAATGTAGTGTAGTACTGTATTATGCTTACAAGAATTTTAGTGTGAAAAGTAATTTTTCTAAAAAAAATCAATGGTGATTTTTATTCCTAGTTTATTAGTTTTGAATTATGAATACAATGAGGTTAAAATCTCAATGCCCTAATAGGCTGGAATAATGCCATCTTTTTTATTACTCTGCAGTTATGAATAGTTACTTACATAAATACTTTGCACAAAATGTGTCGCTGTGGAAGAAAGATATGTGATTGAAATCAATCCTTGATCTTCTATCGGCTATTCAAATCAGTGATGGGTAAATAGTGCGACACTGAATTTACAACACGTCAGGTGTATGAGGATGGCGACCCAGGTCGCGATGGTCAAAAGTTTGTTGTCGTCCGCAACGTTCAGAGCGCTTCTTTATCAGCGCTACCCCCGGCCAAGATATGAACTATTGCTGATGTTTACATAATATGATGTATTTTATGTTTCATTTTTTTTATTTCATAATTTTTTTTTTTTTCGCGTTTTTTATGTCAATGTGCACAGTGCCTGTCAGGGGCCTTACCATATAGCTATTTTTCTGTACATCGGCCTTTGTTATAACATAGGCCCGTGAAGAGAAAAAAAGTTATATGGTACATTGGTACCATCCCAGTGCACACCTCAGAATCACCAATTATCCGCATGCATGTATATATACATTATATTAAGTATACATTAGCGATAGTTCACATCTTGGCTGGTGGTGGCGCTGATAAAGAAGCGCTCTGAAGGTTGCGGTCGGCATGTGGCGTCTCACATCTCTCGCGCTTCAGGCTCTACTCGCCAGGTGGCCAAGCCCCTAATAGCTCGTTCCCGTCAAGCTGCGAAATTCCCGCACGATTAGTATATAAGCGCGATCGAGTCAATCTGAGCCCACACCTCTCCTGTGTCTAAGGCAGGGAGCACATCATCAGCCTTACTGATGAGTCCTGGCGTGCTCTCGGGACGAAACACCTTTTTCTCTCTCAAGTAGGCGATAACAATCGCTACAGGCAGCAAACTTTTGACCATTACGGCCAACCAGGGATGGGTAAATCTGGTCAGGAGGTATTTACGACACATCACGTGTAATTTATGTATTTTATGTACTTAGTTTATGTCATTTATGTAATAAATGACACGGGTTTCACAAAAGTAAATTTTTGGTTATGGAAACTTTATAAAATATACGTATATGCTCGTATACTAATTTAAAATTTATAGTTGCTTTCAAAAGAAGTATAAAATCAATCATACACTTTCAATACAACGTTTTTTTTCTGCTATGTCTGTTAGTTAAGTTAAAATTGCACCCAGATTTTAAGATAATGAATCCAGAAAGGTAAGATATTTTAAAATAAATATTTATTATTACATTTATACGTCAACTAGGAAGCGATTTTGTAATTTTCCCTAAATTAATTTGTTTGCCATTTAGAAAAAATAGTATTTTTGCGATACGTGTCGTCAATTCACTTAATGTTATAAACTCATTTTTTATGACGTGTCATAAATATAATAAATATCACTTCGTCAATCTAATTTACGACGTGACATAAATGACACGCCCATCCCTGCGGCCAACGCTGGCGCGACCTAGCAAACTTATCTCAGATGGCGTTACCGGTACCTAGACTCTAGCCAATGAGATAAGAGAACGGTTTGTGCACAAATGTATTAGTATATTATGTTACAAGGCCGTGAAGTGGCTAATATACATCACGCGGCCGTCCGTCAGACACCTTACGGCTTAGTGACGTATACGATTTTTCGTCATCCCGTATAGAAAACTTTGTTCAATAGAATCTTATTAAATGCATATTTGTTCAAAATCCATAAAGTTTATTTGGTCAAATAATAAGCTGTAAAAATGATAAAAAATATAACTATGCTGAAAAGTACCGTGCGTTCCTTATGACATAAAATATTTGTTGGCCATAAGAGGCTGTTGATTTGCATTTTCTCCTGTATAATTTACAAAAAGGGCTATTTTTTAAAGATGTTAAGATTTAAAACTCCCAAAAAAAAATATATATTAAAAAAATTTTCTTTCTCTTATCTCGCAACTTTATTATCAGAGCAACAAAGTCCTGGAGCTTTATCTCTACATTTTTTATCGCAACAAAAATACAAATACATAATCTACCCACTTAAATATCTGGAACATTTAAGATATTACTGTGAGGGTACTGATTAAAAAGCCGATCTCTCACGCAATGGAATCTTTATTGGTCAATTTTGACGCTGCTGTTTCAATCTCGATAAATGTTCTGTGACAGTTTCTTGACGCGTAAAATTGTAATTGCCCTCTTGCGACTTTTGTAATCGTTAAGACTTTTGTGAGCCTTAAAGGTTGTTTTTGTCAACTTTGTTAAGTTCTAATATATTTGCTGGCACGGTAGTTCGACGTCCGATGGCCCTAAAAAAGACCGGTGAGATTCTCAAGTAAACTCTTTCTTGACTGAAGTTTACAGCAATTGTGACTGCCTGGATACCTCAGGGTGATCTTCTCTGGCCTGTTATTAAAGCCCCAGACTGATCGGGAGAAAAACTACGTAGTCGAAAGCTTTGGAGCTAATTGTAGAGATCTTTCCCAACGTCTCCTGGTATAACGTCGAAGACGTTGGTATTTACAGCACCTTCTTTTTTTGCAGACTCAGTTGCTTTGGTAATCTAAGGTGGAGATATTGGTTCGTGATGCTTACCCGTTGGAGACTGTCGCGGTGGCTCAATTTTTTTTTTCCTTCATAGCTGTTAAATTCGCCCAACGCAGACCTAGGAGAGGATCGGTGATTCCTGGTTGAATGCTTAAAGTCGAGAGGGTAATATAGGGTCGTTGGTCACCGGGATTCCTAGCCTTGCGACGAATAACTCCGCTCGTGACGACTGCCAGTGAATTACTGACTTGGTTTAATAGTGGCCATCTTCAGTTAACATAGTCTTTCAGTCGACGAATCGTTTTCGAAAATGATAGTAAGAATGTATTTGTTGGCAAGGTAGTTTAAACTTAGGTGGCCCTTAAAAAGAACCGATGAGATTGATGGTTACGTAGGGAGCGTAAATACTTATATTGGTCCCAAAAAGGACCAGTGGTGAAACTTCCAGCTATTCCTTATTATTATTTTTGATGATAAAGAGCTGGCTGCAGGTAGCTTGACTCTTACCCACGAAGTCTCTGTGTACGGAGACCGTGATAGAGAGAGGTACGCTGCTCAAAGAATATCTCATCTTTGGGTCGTTCCCCGGATAATCAACCGCTCATAGAATTAGTCGGAAAAGTGGACCTAGTGAATACCTTGTCTGAGTATGCCGTTGGGATGACCACTGAGAAGAAAGCCGTTGTGGCTGTCCATGCTTCTCAGGGCTGTCTTCGCTGGCTTACATTTGTATTAACAAATTCTTTGACAGCACCAGGCTGGAAGGTGGAACGGCCACATAACTCTGAAGTGTTGAAGCGGGTTGTGCTCTGGCTAGACATGTATCCGGGTTTTCCATCGGAGATGTTACCGGTTCGATTCGTTTTTTATTGGTGGCACTTATCAACCCTGGAGGTTAAGGGTGGAAGTAGACCTAGGTCACTTTCCCGTTGGAGAAGAGTGTCGTCGGTAACCGGCATACCCAGCTGCACGATCATCATCTATATTCGATGCAGCTTGGTGAACTGCTGGTAGACGACTGCAGACACTTCTAAGACGCTCCAGCCTATTATAACCACACTTATTTAATTCTGTTGCAGGCAGCTTCAATTTTCTATCGACACCACCTAGCGGATCCTACTAAACTAACATGAAAAGCTGGCGTATTTTTGCAGAACTTTGAGCTTATTTATTGTCATTATTATCAAATTTTTGTTTTAGGTTAAAAACACTACTAAAACCATCTAGGAAGTGTCAGGAATCGGTATGCAAAATTTCAGCAAAATCGGTTTAGTAGTTTTCGCGGTTAGCGATCACAACGGTTTTGGCGACTTTGCTTTGTACAGATTTTCGTTATATATCCCATATAGTGTATACGTATACGCGTAAATGAGCGCGCGAGACTTTCGTTGCCTCTTGATGTATCTCTCCGTATATGAAGTATGTAACTACGTATATACGGCGAAAAGTATAGGGTTGGCTGATAAGTATATTGCATGGTGCTGTGTTGTGCTGTAGCGTTAAACTTTTATTAGATTTTTCACTATTGTTGAGAGTTCGCTTTCACAGCTATTTAATACACATAAGCGTGTGCATGGTTATTTCATGGGGAAATACCACTAAGGGACTTAGTGTTACTATTTTGAGTAAATTGACTAGGCATGTGACTTTTTGTGGTTATGTGTACGTGTATACTTTAAGTGCCAGCCTTCGTTTTGTACGTTTGGTGTTTAAATAGTACCGGTGCTCCCGGAGATCCGAGAAGCACGAATTCGGTCATTATGGGCGAAAACAGCTCTGGAGTTTCCATGCAAACAGATGAGGTTACTCTCAATGGGGGCCAAGGCATCAACGGAAAAAAGAGAACATATGATCCAACCAAAGATTCAGGAGACAATACCGTTGAAAAGTCGCTTAAGGATTTTTCTCTCTTCGCCTCAAGAAGTTTGCCCTACCAATCGACCTCTAACAAATCATACATCAAACTCTAGCATTGACATGGAATCCTCCAACTACAGTACCAGTCAAGATATGCAGGTATCTCAACACAACGATGCTTATAACTTTAAAAACAGATTAAATCCAATCTTCTACGATGCTGAGGACAAAGGCCCATTCAGTGTCATGGTGCAAGGCAAGAAACCCATGGGTGCAGCCTCTCAAACTTGTCTAAATAGGTTTGCTATTAGTAAAATTGTGTCAAAAAAATACAATGTGGAAAGAGCTGTGTTAAAATCAGCAGGTAAGCTGGAAATTTCCTTTAAATCTTCCTCTGATGCCAACAAAATTTTACAAGATCAAGAAATTCTTGAGAAAGGCTGCGACATTTTCATTCCTTATCAAAGATTAATAAGGAAAGGCATTATAAGAGGTGTAGATTTTGAGGTAGAGGAATGTGACATTCTTCAGGATATGCTATCTAGTGTAAAGATCTACAGTGCAAGAAGCATCAACAGAAAAAGTCCCAGGGCAGCTGAAGAACCAGGTCAACCAAAATTCATCCCCACTAAGTCTGTTGTGATTTCATTCCAGGGACAGGAGCTCCCAAAGTACGTGTACCTTTACAACATAGCCATCGAAGTCCAACCCTACGTTGACACACGCAGAATGTGCTACTCTTGTTTCCTTCCTGGCCATATATCATCAAAATGTAGAAGAAAGCCACTATGTCGCAGGTGTGGAAAAGATAAACATCAGGATAAGTGCACTGAAGGAATTAAATGTTCTTCATGTAACGGTGAACATCCAGCTTTAGCCAACTTCTGTCCAACTGTACAAAAAGAACGTACCATTCAAAGGATTATGGCTTATGAAAATAAGTCAAGGGATGATGCTCGCAAAATTGTCATTTGAGATTTCCATCATAGTGTTGTGGCCTCCAAAGAATCTTTCCCATTCCTGTCTTATGGCAATTCGCTTGCTTCTAACAACTGGTTTAATAGCCTGGTACAGGACTGTCAAACTGAGGCATCCGATCTTCCAAGTTCTTATGTTCATGCATTGCTTAAAAAACCAGTCAGACAGCAGGATCTTCACAGGAAGGTCAAATCCCCTGCAAAAAAGGCTCCACAGGTGGCCAAAAGCACTTCTCCAGGTACTACAGCAAATCAACAGTTTTTTGGTGACCAAAACCGATTCGATCCTTCGTACATGGCTAAGCCCAATCTCACAAAGTCTATACAACATTCAACGCTCAATTATACCAGCCTTCATGTTCCCAACAGAAGTCATCGTTTTTCAAACAGCACTAACATCCAGGATCAGGATCATAACGAAATTAATAGCCAGAGGCTGAATCAATCGAACTATCGTACTAACTATCCTTCGAAGGAGGAAGATGATGTCAACTCTCACCTTTATGCTGCAAATTTACTGGCTTCTAGATTCAATACGGTAAATTATTCAGATCTGAAATGTTTTCAAGTAATCAACGAAGTGGACGGCATGGAATGCGAAAACCAAGAAGACTTTGAAGAAACCTAGTTTAACACTCTCGTATGAATTACAGTTTTTTCTACTTTTACTAGTTAATTAAACTCTTAATTCTTTCTATTCATATATTTTCTCTTCTTTTCTTAGCTTTTGGAAAAAAAAAAAAAAAAAAAAAAAAAAAAAAATGGCAGAGTATTTCCCTACTAGTACTTCTACACTTAAAATATTACATTGGAATATAAGGGGTTTATTATCTAAAATCCACGAATTTAAAAAGATTTCTGTCGGTTTTGACATAATAATATGTATTGAGTCGTTTCTAAAACCTGAGCATGTCTTTAACTTGCCTGGTTTTTGCACCTTTAGAAAGGATAGATTGTATGCCGATGGCAGTGGCATTGTCCTGTTCATCCGAAAAAATCTCCATTATAAAGAAATTATTACCAACTCCCCGACATATCTGTGGAGTTATGCGGTATAAATATACATAACATATCTCCGGCTGTAGATATCTTTGGATGCTATCGTTCTCCAGGAGCCACTCTCCCCCAAGTTTTTTGGGATAAAATTGTGTGTAACCTTGACCCTTTGAAACATTCTATTCTCATTGGTGATTTTAATGCTCATAATACTAGTTGGAATTGTCCCGATACAGACAGCAATGGTATCTATTTTGAAAATTTTTTCAGAGTTAAGGACTTAATTCTACACAATTTCAACACAATAACGTATTCCAATAAACGACGAAACTATCACTCTAATCTTGACCTTATTTTAACTTCGCAAAACCTTAAAGACTCTTTAAGTTACTCAGTCTGTGATGATAAATGTGGATCTGATCATTTCCCAGTATTAATAGAATTAACTACAGAGAAACATGTGTATCATAAGAAATCTTTTAAAATAAGTTCTGTCCAAACGAACTGGAGTCTGGTTGAGAACTGCTTGGAAAGAGACTACCACCTCCTATTTAAGCCTAACTTTGATGATTTACCTCCTGCAGAGAAATTTAAATCTTTTACATCCATCATTACTAATGCCGTCTCTGCTTCGACACCTAAAAAAAAGGCAGTTCCCAGCAGCCTTCACCGGAATCCAGTTCCTTGGTGGGATGAGGAGTGTAATAAAATGTTAAGACTAAGGAAAGCGGCATACAAACGCTTTCTCTTTTCCTGTGATCAAAATGATTTTGAGATTTATAGAAGTAAATGTGCAGAAGCGAAAAAGGTTTTTAAGTGTTAGAAGAAAGAGAATTTCGTCAAGTTTGCTGAATCGCTTAATTTTCGCTCAAAACCCTCGTACGTTTGGAACAAATGTCGCATTCTCAAAAATACCTGGACGAAACCTCAACCTTCCCATATTCCGGAAAACTCTACCTTTAATAGCTCACAAGTTGCTGCCCTAAACAAAATCTGCCCACCTTGGGTTCCTTCCGACCCCGACTACTTTCGCACTTGCCTCCCAAATAATTTCTTTGATACCCACTTTTCATATGCTGAACTTAACGCTGCGTTAATTAACAAAAACGTGGGGTCAGCCACAGGAATGGACGGTATCGGATTTGACATCATTAAAAGGCTTCCGCATCGATATCTACTTATACTTCTGGATATATTTAATTCTATGTATCAAAATAGCTCCTTTCCTTCTGAATGGAAGAATGTCTTTGTACTATTCATCAAAAAACCAGATGGCAATAGCTCTAGACCGATCTCTCTTACGTCGTGCTTTTGTAAGCTGTTCGAATCTCTCCTCAAGAATCGACTACAATGGTATGCTGAACTCAATCATTGGCTTCCTCCTTCTCAACACGGGTTTCGCAAAGGAAACTCATGTACGGACAACCTGCTTAGTTTTGCTCTTACAACAGAATCGGCTCTTAAGGACGGACAGGATATGCTAGCTGTGTTTCTTGATATACAGGGATCATTTGATAATGTCAACCTAGAAATACTGTTGGACAAATTAGCAGCTTTTGGTTGTTCCGCCCATTTCATTTATTTTATTAAGTTTATCACATATGATAGACACATTTTCTCCAACATCAATGAGTCTTTCTGCATTGCATCAAAAGGGGTTCCTCAAGGTGCAGTTTTAAGTCCACTTCTTTACTCACTATACTCGGCCTCTTTAGTCTCATCCTTACCGTAGCAAGTTCACGTGTCTGCCTTTGCAGACGACGTAGTTCTGTATGTAAAAACTAAACACTCTCTGGACAATCTACCTTTGATGAACTACTCTCTAAAAGTTTTCCAAACAAATGCAGACAAGATAGGGCTCTCTATTTCTGCAATTAAGACTCGGTTTCTTCATATTAATAAAAGAAATGTTAAGCCTGGCTCTACCGTGATTAATCTAATGGGCAAGGTTATAAAATCGTGCAATAACGTCAAATTCCTAGGTATCATTTTCGACTATAAATTTCTCTTTAAGGAACATGTTGCTCACATTGCAGGTAGATGCTCTTCAGCTCCAAACGTCATTCGTTTTTTAAGAGGCACTTGGTGGGGAGCGCACCCCGAAACGTTAATCATATTCTTCAAGAGTTTTATTTGCTCTGTTATTGACTACGGTTGCTTCATTTATTATCCAGCCAACGTTAATCCTAGAAACAAGTTGGAAAAGATTCAATTTTCAGCCATCAGATTGGCCTTAGGATTCAGAAATAGCACCCCTACCAATATCTTACTGAAAGAGGCGAAAATAGAAAGTATTAAAGAACGAACCTCATTCCTTCTCAATTGTTATCTGGCCAAAGTATCCAGTAATGCATCTTCTGAAACCCTCATATTACTCTCTAATTTCTTCAATAATTACGCTGGAAAACGATTTAATAAATTATTGTGCTCAAACATTCTGTCCTTTCCGATCTTTAATTTACCCATTCACAATCGCCCCCAAATCAACATTTATGATTACAACTTCAATGTCATCAACTCCTCTATTCCAGTCGATGTTAAATTTGGTAGATCTCTTCAATCCTCTTTAGCCCCAAATGAACTGATCACTGATATGGCGCACGAATTCAATGCTTTAACCGTGTTTACTGATGGTAGTAAGACCAAAGAAGGCCAATGTGTTGGTTTTTCTGTTTTCTGTCCAGTCCTGCGGCATAGCTTTATATCCAGCCTTCCCAGTTACGCTTCCATCTTTTCTGCAGAATGTGCTGCAATCTCTGCGGCTTTTGATATGATTCTCTCTCATCCAAATAAAAATTTTATCATCTTAAGTGATTCTCTCAGTGTCATTCCTAATTTGTCGGCTGGCTCTTACAGCATTAAGACCAATTCATATATTCTTGACATTAAATCTAAGTACCTTGCGTTTTCTGAAAACAATCCTACACTGGAAAAAAGTTGGTCACCCTGCGCCACCGAATACAGTCACGCCGTGTACTTACTTTCTTGGTCGCGCCGCATGCCTGTTTTTGGCGCGCGGCGCACCCAAAGTACCTGGCGCACGGGACAACTAAAATTTAGATGTGCAGCAGCACCAGCTACACATTCGGTAGTACGCCCAATGTTTAGGACTGCTGTCTGCCTGTTTTATGAATATATAATGCTATTAGCTTGCGTAGTTTAGCATTGTGAAAAATCACTTGCGTGATTAGTAATAATGTTACTAAAATTAATTTCTAGCATTAAGCACTTTTTCAATTCGTACAGTAAATTATTAAACAATTTTTTTTTATTAGTAAGACATACTTTTAATTATGTAATACGGTTTTGTATTACAATAATCATATAATGATTGCAGTTTGCTCGCTATTTGAAATGTGTTTTTAATGTTTTATTAATTACAAATGACGTACCGTATAGTAAAGTAAAATGTTTTCTCTTGAGTAGGTATGCTTCGATGAAATGAGAAATTTACTTTAAATAATAAGTGTAAAGTAAGTAGAGTATTAGTAATATTCTTTAATTATGTACATTACAATCATATAAATTTAATTATAATCTAACGTAATTACAAATAATATGGAGCGACAACTAACAAGTCTCCGTTAGATCTAGTATTTAAAGTACAAGGCGATATGTAAGGTATCTCTGACTGTTTAATTAATTGATATTTATTTTTTTTGTAAATTAAAAAAGAAGCATAAAAATGTTCATAAAATGTAATTTCTTCATAAGTTTCCACAAAAAAGTAAACATTGTCGGAGTATACAAAAATATTCAAGATCTTACCAAACTCTTTTTCACTACACGACATGTCTAATACAATAATGTTTCCTGTTATATATTTGATACCATTTACATCAATATACTTGTATGCTACTGATTGACTTTCAAAATCTTTTAACTGAGTTCTAATTGGTATTTTTGGCACATATTTATCAACAGGACCAACATTTTTAACATTGTTACACAGCACGTATACGTGAGGTACACTGGTATATTACCTGGGAGATATACACATACACTTACAACAAAAACACTGCCACTAATTTTTACAACCACATTAAATTAGAAACAAAAGTTAAGTAACTGCACAGCGTTTAAGCCACATCACCTCTTTTAAAACAAAACAGGCAGACAGCAGTCCTATAAACATTGGGCGTACTGACAAACGTGTAGCTGGTGCTGCCGCGCATCTAAATTTTAGTTGTCCCGCGCGCTAGGTACTTTGGGTGCGCCGCGCACCCAAAACAGGCATGCGGCGCGACCAAGAAAGGAGCTGTTCACATAGACATTTTTTGCTTAATTCAATGTGAACGTTCATATTGAAAAGGGGGTTCCACTGCTCCGCTAAACTCAAATTGAGTGAACAGACTGAGCAGACCTATGCTGTGTTCTCTGTCAGTCAACGTAGTTGCGACCATATAGGCTTTGTTGCCTGATGGAAAAAGAGGTATAGGTCTGTTCAGTCTGTTCACTCAATTTGAGTTTGGCGGAATAGTGGAACCCCCTTTTCAATATGAACGTTCACATTGAATTAAGCAAAAAATGTCTATGTGAACAGCTCCAAAGTAAGTACACCCGAGTGACAGTGATTCTTTCTCGGCACTTGCCCTAAATGGAAACGTTGAATATTATTTTCTCGAAGCAATCATAGATGTCGACAGATATGCATGGCACCCAGACTTCTCCCCTATAAGTAAAGAAAGGGAAGCGGAGAGAGAGCCTGACAGAGCTTGTTTACGTTTTTGAGCGTATCTTCTGCTATGCCGTCGAGACACGTAATAGTGTGATTTTTGGTGCCGGCATTATAAGTATAAGACTCGTTCTCCAGCTGTAGTTGTACCCCGCGGTATTATTTATGTAATTAATGAACTATAGCTGCACGATAGAGTCCTGACGGCTTACATAAAACAATGCTACTTTAGTTCAATAACCTGCAATTAATAATCAAGTTTAATTAACTCCTGAACAAGAGTGTGTACGTTGTAAGTAAATGGCTGTTTTTATTTGTTTGTATTAATTTATCTCGCGGTAAAAGTGTAGTTTACGACTCCCTCTGAGAAGTTAGCCGCGATTGTAACAGTGCTGCCAACTAAGCGTAGCGCGCTAAATTTAAAAAGTAAGTGGCGGGATATTTGAATTTGTAGAACCTGTAGTATTACGTTTGAATTATCTGATTAGTCCTGAAAAGGACTGATTGAAAAAACTCGCACACTAGGCGTAAAAGGACTCAGGAATGAGTGGAGTAGATCGTAGCAACATCATTTAAAAAGGCATCAAAGATACACGAAGCCTCCGCTCGCAATCGAAGGTACATGAATACTGCCAAGTACGAATCAAAATGATTTTTACTTCTATTTGCCGCTGGAAAAGTACGTTTAACAGCAGTCCACATACCCTCGATGGTGTTCGTGCAAGCTTCAGTTTCGGGATCTTTGAATGTTACAGAGTGATTTACAGTCAAGTGTTTGTAGCCCTCTTCGTCCAAACAATCGTAAGCTTTCCAGCAATCGCTTATAATTGTTGTACCAGGCTTGACAAACTTTTTAATAAGAGGCACGAGAGTAGCTGACGATCTATCGTCCACGGAAAATAAAAAATACCTGTTACTATCACGTTCTACTCCACCAAAAACCCATTGCCCTTCCACTCGTTTTCCGCGATTATACTTTCGCTTGCCAAAGTTAGACTCGTCAATTTCGACAATTTTACCAGCACCTCCAATTTGTTGATCAGCCGTGAGAGAAGCAACAATTTCTATACAGATTTCTCTGCAGAAATTGCACCAATCCACACATGTTTTGTTGGAAATCTCTAATTCTCTCATTATATGCTGTTGAGAGAACTAATAAGACCACATGTACGTCAACTGAAGTATTTTATGCATAGATAAGTGTGAACCATCAAACCAGGACCCTTTACGGACTGATCTCAAGGTCTTACACTTTCTGCACCTCCATGTATACTTGTCTGTCAGATCAGTTTTCTCACCCAAGTGCATTTCAACTTGACACTTGGAACAAATCGCAGTTTCTCTAAGTAATCCGCGACTCTGAAAATCTGTTATAGTTTGCAGAGGTGACATCGAACCCTCAAGTGCAAACAAATCACGTAATCTCACCATTTTATTAAAAAAAAACACGAATTTTGGCACACGAAGTAGTCTCGACACAAACGTTAGCACAACGAACAAACAACGAATGACAAGTTGAAACTTGAAAGCTCAACAGCGGTGAATAGCAAATAGAACACATGATCGCGACAGTATTTCGCGGGATATTCAAAATTAAAAAAAAAAAGAACTTTAAATTTTCCACAGTAATGGCTCGCTCGCTCGCTTCGCTCGCTCCCTCGCGCTGAAAATAATAACCATCCCTATACAGTACCCACAGTATAATTACTGACCGCATAAGTGTAAAATTTAAAAGTAAATAATAAATAAAATTATCCACAGTAATGGCTCGCTCGCTCGCTTCGCTCGCTCCCTCGCGCTGAAAAAAATAACCATCCCTATACAGTACCCACAGTATAATTACTGACCGCATATGTATCGAAAACATTGAACAAAATTTCAAATTTTGAATTACCCGCCATCCATACATAGTATGATTGTAAATATTTTTTCTAAATGTAAGGTTGGTACTATAGTTATAGTGGTTCACTCGGAGCCAACTTCTCGGAGGGAGTCGTAAACTACACATCCGCCTATCTCGCAAACGAGATGAATTTAGGGGTATCAAAATCTTGCACTTATTTTCTAAACCTGTAGATTGATTGAAAATATCAGCTGATACCAGATGAGCAGGATTCCTCAAAGATTCCTTGTTAAATCCTGAATTGTATATTACGTGCTTGTCAAGATTAAAACAGATGGTATTCGATGCTTATTTTTTTTTTTCATAAAGTCTAAATGACAGTTAATTTAGTGGAAGTGTGGGGAAGCAGCAAAGTTTCAGATAAGTGCCACAAATTCTTAATCTTTTACATAATATATATTGGATACAAGAAATCCGATACTTTGTGGTTTTTTTTGTATTTGTTTCCAGAATATGACTTTTTTAAAGGAATATCCAACAGTACTAAACATGACCAAAGGATGACAGCAATGGGGTATCGGGCAACAAAAGGAACAATCTCCTGGCAGTAAAGTGCTTGTACTCGTCGGATTTGGTGTTTCCACCAAGTTCTCTTTACTAGTCAGGTCAACTGTAAGAAATTCATGCAAAGGGCCTGAGTGTTAATGCCCCAGTAGCTTCCAGTAACTTTGTCAGCAAAAATCGTGTAAAAGTCTGTATCTGGGTAAGCTAGTATATTACTCTTTTTTTTTTTGCTTTTTTCACAATAACAGCATGCTTTTGTACTACTGGCATTTTAATCATGAAAATGCACGTATCATTAGCAGAATTTTAATAAAAATAGCCTGTTACCATTGTTAATACTTAACTTCCAAACTTGTGTGTGCGTTTTAGGTAGTGCAAGGCTAAGGAAGAAATATCGATGGCATTCGAAAAGGACCCCACGGCTTAGGAAAGCCAACGATGATTGGTGTATGAGTACTGAAGTATTTGCAGATCATCACTATTTTGAAGGAGTACCCAGCACGATACACTGTCACACTCAAAATTAGATCTTTGCAGGGAGTGTTGACAGAAGCTACAGCCAAGGTAGGTATAATATTTTATAGGCACGTTGAAAAATAGTTCCAAAGCGCTCAATCAACTTGCAATGTCGAGACAACAATGCGCAATGGTTTTTGTAAGCTGCAAACAGATTATCTTAAAATCACCCACAACCTCACAAATCACTGTATAAGCCTGTTTTGGGCATTCGCTTGTGCATACTCATCTGCACCGTTAAGGGGGCTCCAGCGGGAGGAGTTAGGAGGTCACAGGTAGCTTAATTGATAGATAAAAACACGCTGATTCCAACGGTGTCCTGATTTACCCCTCTAACCCTGGAAAATTTTGAGATATTTGCTCTCAAAGTTCGTACATTATACATAGCCTCTCATAGAGCAACGTGAAAACATCGGTATTTTCTAACAATAATTGAGGAGTTACATGTCAGGACTGTAACTGTTTTATAGAAAAACATCTCAGCTTTCAGATGGTACCTTCAAAAATATAGGTAACCCTGGAAATATTTGAGATATTTTGTAAAGTATTGATCAAGTCATTGAATTAGCAGGGTCATGACGGGATGCCATCTTGTTGTTTGTAAGGCGCGCGCTTTTGAATATTTCAGAATTACACTGCAAGTACTTACATAAGTTTCATGTCATTTGTAACTCTTTTTTAATCATGTTCTCCTATGGATTACTTACACATATTTTTTTTTTTAAATAAAATAGAACATTGAAAAATTTTAACTGCAATTATTTTTTATTTTATCAAAAATTGCGTCAATAATTTTTTTATTTGAAATAACTCTTACTTTATTATTTACACTCATAGATAAAAATGAGGTGATGCCATTTGTAGGATCTTTTTTATATGCATCTACTAATACTTCTATTGATATCGATTCTTTGGCCATTTTATAAATTATCTTATCATTAATAATACATTTTAATACAATTAATTTTTGTTTGTTATCATCAATTACTTTTTTATTTCTTTTTTGCTGTTGCAAAATCATTTCAGCATCCTGCAAGTCTTGATGACTCTTACAGTGATGTGTGATTTCTTTCATTTTTTATAACACAAAAAAACTAATTCTAAATAAAACGCTCTGTACGTGACAGAAGCTGCTGTTTGTTTACCATAGGTACGGACACATCATATATATAGATGATGGTGCTCGCTTATATATACACGCATATATAGATATATACTCACAGAAGTGATACCAACTAACCGAATAGTTTTCGGGTTGGTACCAGTGCTCGCTGGAGCCCCCTTAAATGCCCAAAACTGGCTTATACCGTGAATTGTGAGGTTGTGGGTTAAAAAACAAATAAAAACAGCCATTTACTTACAACGTGTACACTCTTGTTCAGGAGTTAATTAAACTTGATTATTAATTGCAGGTTATTAAACTAATGTAGCATTGTTTTATGTAAGCCGTCAGGACTCTATCGTGCAGCTATAGTTCATTAATTACATAAATAATACCACGGGGTACAACTACAGCTGGAGAACGAGTCTCATACTCATAATACCGGCACCAAAAATCACACTATTACGTGTCTCGACGGCATAGCAGAAGATACGCTCAAAAACGTAAACAAGCTCTGTCAGGCTCTCCCTCCGCTTCCCTTTCTTTACTTATAGGGGAGAAGTCTGGGTGCCATGCATATCTGTCGACATCTATGATTGCTTCGAGAAAATAATATTCAACGTTGCCAATGTAGGGCAAGGGCAAGTGCCGAGAAAGAATCACTGTCACTCGGGTGTACGTGTACAGTGTACACGGCGTGACTGTATTCGGTGGCGCAGGGCGACCAATTTTTTTCCAGTGTAATAATTTTGTCAAACTGGTTTGGATTCCGTCTCACTCTGGCATACACAACAATGACATGGTTATGGACAATGACTATTTAGCAAAACTTGGTACTTCCTCTCCAATCCATATTGTACCTAACGTTAATTACACGGACTTCTTTCAATTTTTCAAACAAATCAGTTATGATTCCTCATCCAACAAAAACATTCGGGACGGTCAACATAAGGGCAAAATATACTTTGACTTATTCCATTCGCCCAAGAAAAAACCCTGGTTCCAAGGTAAAAACCTTTCCTGCTTCTGCATTGTCACGATCAATAGAATGAGATCCAACCACAATAGCTTAGCGGAAAGCTTATTCCGTAAAAATATTGTAAATGACCCCTCATGTTTGTGTGGAATGGATGTTCAATCGATTAATCATGTTATGTCGAATTGTGAATTGTACTCAAACCAAAGATTAGCTTTATTACAAGATCTCAATAAAATCGACCTGTTCCCTCCTTTGAACATAGAATGTATTATAGCGGAACCTAATGTTCAAGCGTGCCTTTATATAGTTAAATTTATTAAGTTATGTAATTTAAAAATTTAAGCTAAGTTTTTTCCTCGGTTATGTGTATTGTGTGAATATAGTAAGTATAACGTGCATAGTGTCTGAAAGGATCATTTACTGACTATACCATGTGCCAAATACATATAGTTGTACTTTCATCAACAATAATGCATAATGCACTAAATCTTTGACTGGATCTTTAAACCATCATTTTTAACAAAACTAAAACCATGGTGACGAACTTTCGGCGAAGGTGTAAGGAGAAAAAGTATACGTACCACGGCCAAAAAGTGGGGCTACATCTGACCGAGCCTAGGACAATGAGCCGAATCGGACGATGAGCCGAATCGGACGTTCAGCCAAAAACTCGGACATTGAGCCGAACAAACAAAAGCATACGCAATGCAGCCAACTGAAGCGGGCCAAACTCAAATCGTATTAAAAATAGGTAATGTCAGCCTGCGCGCACAAACTGCAGATGGCGCGGCTGCATCTAAAAAGCTTGCCCGACAAAGTTAGCGTTTTTTTCACATCGGGGCTATCGAGTGCGACGTCTAGGTATGTGGACTCGCCGCAGACGGTGTCTAGGAGGTGCTTCCCAGGAAGTGAAGCTTTTTTCACATCAGGGCTATCAAGTGCGACGTCTAGGTATGTGGACTCGCCACAGACGGTGTCTAGGTGGTGCTCCCCAGGAAGTGAAGCTTTTTTCACGTCTGGGCTATCGAGTGGGACGTCTAGGTATGTGGACCCGCCGCAGACTATGTCTAGGAGGTGCTCCCCAGGAAGTGAAGCTTTTTTCACGTCTGGGCTATCTAGTGCGACGTCTAGGTATGTGGACTCTCCGCAGACGGTATCTATGCGGTGCTCCCCAGGAAGTGAAGCTTTTTTCACGTCTGGGCTATCGAGTGAGACGTCTAGGTATGTGGACCCACCGCAGACGTTGTCTAGGAGATGCTCCCCAGGAAGTGAAGCTTTTTTCAAGTCTGGGCTATCGAGTGGGACGTCTAGGTATGTGGACCCGCCGCAGACGTTGTCTAGGAGGTGCTCCCCAGGAAGTGAAGCTTTTTTCACGTCTGGGCTATCGAGTGAGACGTCTAGGTATGTGGACCCGCCGCAGACGTTGTCTAGGAGATGCTCCCCAGGAAGTGAAGCTTTTTTCAAGTCTGGGCTATCGAGTGGGACGTCTAGGTATGTGGACCCGCCGCAGACGTTGTCTAGGAGGTGCTCCCCAGGAAGTGAAGCTTTTTTCACGTCTGGGCTATCGAGTGGGAAGTCTAGGTATGTGGACCTTCCGCAGACGGTGTCTAGGAGTTACTCCCCAGGAATTAAAGCTTTTTTCAAGTCTGGGACAAAATACCACCCAGAATAGACGACGAAACTGATACCAATTTCACGCAAGAGTTTGTAGATGATAACGACTGTATGTGTGCTATGATAGATGGTGCAACATATAGTGAGATAGACGATAGTTATTGTAAAAGTAGATCATCAAAAAAAGCTTAATATTAATGTATCAAAAAAAAGCTAAAATTTAATGTACAGGAAAATTTAAATAACGATATTTTTTTTGTTATTAGTTTTTGTATTTAATTTGGTAATTAAGCATGTCCAATGTAAAATAATATGTATGTAACTGTACAATTGCGTATAAAAACTTATTTAAACTCAAACGCCAGCCACAGGCGCCACAGCCCGTGTGTTGCTCCATGCGCACAGCTTTATTTTCAATGAAATTAAAAAAGTGCTCTGGCAGTGTGATGCAGAAACACATGAAGATGATATACAATTTTTTTTGCAATAAAAAATTTAGTTAGCCCGTTATTGCAGAAAACGTCTATTTCTTGTACCTCGGCTTCAGAGTAAACTAGAGCCGCTAGAGCATTTTTTTTTATATTCATGTTTTCTTATGATCAATATAATACCATTTCTTGAAAAAAAGTATGTCAAATTGTCTGAGATATTTGCAATTGATCAAGTTGCAAAATAAAATTTTTTGTGGCAAAACGTCAAAATGTACAAAAATCAATTTTCTTTATTTGTTATCATTATTTATATCAAATACAATATTTTTACTGAAGTGAAATGTCGATAAACCAACCATGAAGTTTGTAATAACATTTCAAAGTTTTACATTGAAAAATTAATTAACAAAAAACTAATAATTATTTTGCAATTTTACAAATAGCTTTTTGTTGTACAACTTCATATCTATATTTTCTCACTGTTGCGTTTATTAAATTGACATAAAATTTTTTTTCTACGTCGGTCGAAAGTTTTTCGGTATAAAAATTTTTTTTCGTACTTTCTTGCCATTAACGTGTTATTAACAATAATTAATGGATTCACAAAAGTGTCTATTTCGTAGGAACTTTTAAGATGAAGAGATTTTCAGTCGTGAAGTTTCTCTAAGAGCAATAGAAGCGGAGATATAAGAAAAAAACTAAATACAAAATTTGCATTTATTTATCAATTGTTAAATAAATAAATTAATGAAGCCAACTTCTGATTTGGACAAAACTGTTTATCCCATGTACCTGGGGAAATTCTGTAGGGAATTGACCAACTTTTTCTCTACTGGAAAACATAAGATTAAATCGTCCTTTTTTTTGTATCCGGGCAATGAACTTAAACGAATCACTTTTCATATAATTATCCTAATTCTTATTTAAGTTAGTGTACGTACTTGGCATAAGTGGAATAGACATCCACTCATCCGGATTTGAGGAAAAACTATTTTCATTGCTTTTCGCATGCCCTTTTCGTAATCAGACATGACGTACTGTGGTATTAAATAGCCAACCTCGTTTTTAATAAATAAAAATACAGCCTCATAGTCAACGGTTCTTCTTCGTCCCATGAGAGAGTAAAACACCGGTAATCCCTATATTAAAAATGAATCAATACAAGTTTATGTAAGACTTTTCATGGTTCATCTGAAAATTTTCTAATTTCTATATTAAATAAATTTTTAGTTGGTTCTTAATATTGTGCTATAACCTTGGTGGAAATCATGACGATAATTTGGCTAAAAATTGGCCAGAAACCATCATTTATGGCCAAAATGTGTGCATAAATCTTGGCTAGAAACTGGATATAAATGTAACATTTTTTCCGGCATTAATCTAACATTATTTCTGCCCAGAAAAAATGTACATAATATCATCATACGTTGGCCATTATTTATGAATAAATTAAGGAACCTAATATGGAAACTATTCAATAATTTTAAACGTTTTTCATAAAAATTTTTTTTTTACGAAATTTTTTTACTCGTTTTCTTGAATCAATATTAATAAGTACAAATAAAGAAGTTATAGATATAAACAAGCACATGCATGCATACATAACCTCTACAGGTTATTTTTTATTCATTTTTTAAATAAAAATTTTTTTTTCCTTTCTTTACAACATATATCTATTTATTATGTTTTTAACAAATATCAACGAAGTAAAAATTACTAAACTTAAATCTTTTTAAATACTGAAAAGTATAATACCGAACCGACGAGCCTCCAAAGAGTCGAGAGAACTAAAACACATATGTAAGCACAAATCAAATTTTGGCCAATTTTTGGCCAAATATAGAACATAAATGTAATCATTCAGTCGATTTAATTTTCATAATTTGGGCATATTTTGGCCATAAATTAGGGGAATAAATTTTGGCCAGAAATTATGAACATACATAGACTAAAATCTGGCCAAAACATACAGGCCAGAAATTCTGTTCATAAAATGCTTTCCTGAGAATCTTTCCGGTTATGATTTCTAACAGGGGAACAGATAATTAAGGATAATCATTTATCTCAATTCATGAAAATGCTCGTGTAAGCTTTATTTTATGGTTTTAATTTTGAACATAATAAAATGTTTTGAAAAATGTAAGATTATTTTATAGTTTTTTTTCTTTGTTCATGCCAACAACGGAAATTTTTTATTTGTCGTGTACATGAATTTTCAAATAATCTTTTAGAAGTAAGGACTTTTTATTGGTTAAAATAATAAAAATAATTATCATTCAATATATTTTAATATATTTCTGCCGATTGGCACCTCTAAACTTCATTGTTAATAGAATTAATCAAAACTTCATCGATAATTTATCATTCTCAAAGAATTTTTTTCATGAAAATTAAAAGATAGACGCATTTATAATCTTCTAATACAACCATAAGTACTTTATTTTTCCATTACATTACCATACTTTTCCACCATAATTGTTAGAAACTGATATATATTATCAATTCTAGGAACAATACTGAACGTGGCATCCATAAACCATTTTTTTGTGTCACGTACAGCCTTAACAAAATCGCTATCATACAAAATCAAATGTTGCACAGTATCAACTGTAATTACTTTGTATGATAGATTTCTACTCTTTTTTTCAGAGTTAATGGAGCAGTGGCTATACCAAAAACAAATAAAAATAATTATTAATAACAATAGCATTACAGAATATAAATACCAATATTAAATAGCAATTAAATGTTAAGTAGTATCATTATATTTAAACTTCTAAAATTAATTATTATATTAAAAAATAGTAGTATATATAATGATATTTACTACCTTAATTAATGACTTTAAAGAAGTAGAGCGCACAGAATCGTATTATTTAAGGAGCCCCAAAGGAATACTTATTTTAATAATAACAGGATGCAATAATTTCTAGGAAAATATTCATTAAGAATTTATCATTAATGACAGTTAGAGCATTATAGTGATTCAAGAGGTATAAAATATGTTTTCAAACATTCATTTTTCAATATTTTGCCTCGTGAATATATATATATACCAAACAATAGTTTATTACCTAAAAAGTGCGGACAAAACTTTTTCCCATCTAAGTAGTGACAAACTCGTAATAGTGGCCAGAGTTGCCGACACGAGTGTGGGAATCGTCCCACATAAGTTGCGACAAGGACTCTGCGTAATAGTGCGTGGAAAATATTTCCTGCACTGTTTTCTGTACGGAAAATCTTTCCTACACTGTTGTTAGCAAATACTTCTCACATACAGTGCGGAAAAGTGAACTTACTGCACTAAAAACAGTGCATCAATAGAAGTTTTCCTACTTCCTAGGGAGTAACTCCTAGACAACATCTGCGGTGGGTCCACATACCTAGACTTCCCATTCGATAGCCCAGACGTGAAAAAAGCTTCACTTCCTGGGGAGCACTGCCTAGACACCATCCGCGGAAGGTCCACATACCTAGACGTTCCACTCGATAGCCCAGACGTGAAAAAAGCTTCTCTTCCTGGGGAGCACCTCCTAGACACCGTCTGCGGAGAGTCCACATACCTAGACGTCCCACTCGATAGCCCAGACGTAAAAAAAGCTTCACTTCCTGGGCAGCACCTCCTAGACAACGTCTGCGGCGGGTCCACATACCTAGACGTCCCAGTCGATAGCCCAGACGTGAAAAAAGCTTCACTTCCTGGGGAGCACCACCTAGACACCGTCTGTGGCGAGTCCACATACCTAGACGTCCCACTCGATAGCCCAGACGTGAAAAAAGCTTCACTTCCTGGGGAGCACCTCCTAGACAACGTCTGCGGTGGGTCCACATACCTAGACGTCCCACTCGATAGCTCAGACGTGAAAAAAGCTTCACTTCCTGGGGAGCACCACCTAGACACCGTCTACGGCGAGTCCACATACCTAGACGTCGCACTAGATAGCCCAGACGTGAAAAAAGCTTCACTTCCTGGGGAGCACCTCCTAGACAACGTCTGCGGCGGGTCCACATACCTAGACGTCCCACTCGATAGCTCAGACGTGAAAAAAGCTTCACTTCCTGGGGAGCACCTCCTAGACACCGTCTGCGGCGAGTCCACATACCTAGACGTCGCAATCGATAGCCCCGATGTGAAAAAAACGCTAACTTTGTCGGGCAAGCTTTTTAGATGCACCTGCGCCATCTGCAGTTTGTGCGCGCAGGCTGACATTACCTATTTTTAATACGATTTGAGTTTGGCCCGCTTCAGTTGGCTGCATTGCGTATGCTTTTGTTTGTTAGGCTTAATGTCCGAGTTTTCGGCTGAACGTCCGATTCGGCTCATCGTCCGATTCGGCTCATTGTCCTAGGCTCATCTGACCGCGCATAATATGCCGTTTAACCCTACTTTGAACTGTTTGTTTATCTCTGAGCATCAGCAGCAGTAGCGCAGCAGCAGCAACAGCTGAAACAAACAGCTCAAAGTAGGGTTAAACGGCACTCCGTATACGTTCAAAACGCTGTTTCAACCTTCATGAACGAATTCACCAAAGGAAAAAAATAACTACGTATCTCTCATTATGTCAGTAACATGGAATTAACAACCTTTTTAAGCTCAAAATCATTTTAAGTGCGAAAAAAAATAAAAACAAGATTCCTCCCATAAGACCTGTGTTATTTTCCCTCTACATTAGTCATATATATACTGAGATCACGTGGTAGAGGCATAATCCCAATACACATCGTGTTGCGCGCTCGTGCTTGCAATCGGCCGGCAAGCAATCGCGCGCAAAACATATTTAAAATTTAAAAAAAATTCTTGGGGCGAATAATAAGAAATTGTATTGATTGAATATTGTATTTTCAGCTTCAAAGAATACGTTAAAATTTTTTGTTCATCAAAAAACATTTCCATGATACCGCTTTAGAAACCTACAAATAGCAAAATCCGTGTTTTTTGGAATTTTAAGAGTTTTTCACTAAAAATTTATCAACTTTAGAGAAAAATGTGTTAAGAAATTTTTTGTTCGTTTTGATCACAGCAGCACAAAAAAAATTTTTTTTTACGAATTTATTGATTTTTTGTAATTTGTTAGAAAAAAAATTGTTTAAACAATTTCTGACCACATTTCCGCCTGGCAAACTGTACTTCCCCATACAGTAGCACATCTTAAACAAGATGGTGCAAAAAGATTGCAGGTGAATTAATTTTCCCTGTCGATTGATGATTTCGCCCCGTAATGGGATGATTTTGAATATCTGAAGATTCATTGGCCGTTTTTTGTTTGTGAGTAACCCTGAGAAATAAAAATCAATGAAGAAATGTACGATTAGTAAACTCTTTTTAACAAAATAACAGGAAAACTCACCTATATTCTATTATTTGAACGTTTTTGTTTATTCTTATGTTCGAACCTTACGTGACTACAGTATGCTAAACTTTTTGATTCCAGTAGGGGAGATTTGAATATTCATTACAACGTGTAAAGTTAGAGGTATGGATGGCGCCAACGTTGGAAAACTATAAAAAAGCCTTCCCTCTTAGCTTCTGAAATTCATCATCTCATGTAAATTTACATTAGCAATTGGTGCTGCAGCAAAGTTTGAATTTCTATTAAAGACTTACTTGCTTGTCTTTGGTTGTGTTTGTGTCACTTATAATTGTGACTACGGTATGTCATATAGTGTGATAGAATAGGCGAAAAATAATCGTAGTTTTTTTTTTCCTTTTTACAGAAATTTCGAGCCAAACCATTGAGTTTTGCGATTTCCGGGGACACCGTTAGACCAATAAGGTTCATCCACAGCTTATTTTTTTCATTTTTTTATGGTGCATAAGTGTATTGAAAGCTTTTTTTTATAACTGAATCTGCAAAAAATGGATTTTGGCAATTTTTACTATTTTTTTAGATCATTACTAGCAATAGTAAAGTGTTGGATTTCACTTTATTTTCATACTATTATTATATTTACTTAAATTCATTTTTTCTCCACACTCGGAATTGGCAACACCAAAAAACTAATTCTATTACACTGATATTAAATCTATGTTCTTTGAATTTTGAAATCTGTATACTCGAGAACAAATAATTCGAGGCACTGTTGATTCTTAGGCTGCGTGTACATGGAGTCTTGAACTTCCAGGACCAGCCCATAAGTCCGTGTGAGTGCGAGGGAGAAGCAAGAACATATTACTCTCTTTCTCGCACTCACAAGGGCACATGGGCTGGTCCTGGATGTTCAAGACTCCATGTATACGCAGCCTTATGTACTGCTCTGACGGAACGGTACATATTTCACTGGAAAGCTAGGCACCGTTTTTTTTACTCTTAGATGGTACAGTAAACATTGCACAATTGACGAGGAGCTAACCATAGCGATTGGGACATGCGGAAAAACTACAGAGGTAGCCGTGGGAAAGTGACGGAGCCGGGTAGGGCAATCGGCAGGGCTTTCCTTAAGATCTTTTAAAGTAAAACATCTTTAATCGTAAGTGCTTTTTACTGATAGAACGTCGTTCTAGGGATCGTAAGTTCGATTCCCGGTAAGTGCAGATTTTTTCAAAAACTGTTCGAAAAAAGTTCCTATGCAAACCCGGCTGTTTTAAGGCAGGTTTTGCCGTGAAATTTTCCTTCAAAGTAATTCCAGGGTTTTTTTCTCGCCACACAAGTCTTTAGTCCTGGGTAAATGCGAAACAGTGTTAGGGCTGTAGGTAGGAATTAGCGGATCCAATGCCAGGCTGGGATCGCCGGCCTTACCAACGAGAAGTGGTCCCTGAAAGATGGGGCTTCTCCGGGGATGCTAATTAGCCTAGGTCCGATGCTTCGGCCGAGAGCGCCGGCTTAACCGATTATTACTAATAAGCTTACTGCTACAACGCAGGGAAAACGACAATTTTACGATCGAACTATTAGTTAATATTACTACTATTATTATTATTACTATTATTATCATTGTTATTATTATTGTTACTATTATTATTATTGTTATTATTATTATTATTATTATAATAATCACTTCATTGTTTGGTATTAGTCTCAAAGTGAAAAGGTAAATTAAGAAAAATTTGAGGTGTATCTGAAGAAACGCACCGTAGATGCACGTTGGACAACAATCTTTCGAAATGGTCTTTTTTCACCAGTAAACAATCTCAAAAAGTTCAATAAAGTACGCAAAACGGTTTATCTGCTCGAGCTACCCCAGTTTAAAAAAAATAAAAAAAAGGTTGTTCTACGACCCAGGAAAGCCGAGATATTGATGGTTTTCCAACCGCAGGCAGTTTTGAGCACGCGTAATCAGATTAATTAGAAGCTGCAGAGCCGGGGGTTCCCCCGAAGCTCGGTCGGGACAGCCGCCACAATACTAACCCTCACTTCTGAATCACTTTTGCAAAAGAGAACAGCAGTCAATAACAATCAAATATTTTTTTTCATAAAATATAGGTATTTAAGAATAAAATATCCAAAAATCAAGTGTCTACGGAAAATTAACAAAGTCGTAAGAGTTAAATGAAAAAAAAAAAAAAATTATCTTTGATCCCGAGGGTCGTAGAACATTAAATTTTTTTTTTTAATTAAGGAAAAAAATCAGGCTTTTCGATAGAAAAGTCCGGTAGAGATTGTATTCAAATTTTTGCTAATATTCAATTTGCAATTAAGTGGTTTTTTTGCAGATCATTTTACCATTAAGCAATTGCAAAAATTGATAAACTGTAAAAGAGAATTGTAAAGTATAACTCTTAACGAACAAAGTGGTCACCTGTTGGACGCTGTAGAATGGCCTCTAGCCCTAATGATTAATTTAAACATAACCACTTTTTTTATCAAACAATTGCAATTGTGCAAAAATGGTTAAACTTACAAATTTCAATTTTGGAGGACTTATTGCACCATACAAGAGCTACAATTTTAGAGCAATTTCAAACAATTGAGATCAATTTTTATTAATTATAAGCAAATTTAAAAAACCACTATACATTGGTTTTTTGCAATTTGCAAGTAAACTATAAAACGGTTTTTAAACCAACGCGGCTCACTTTGTAAGTCTATGGAATTGATACAACTTCTTTCGCAGACACTTTCAAGTACAATCAACAGGAAAAAAAACTATAATCAAAAAACTACGTTTTTCCACCTTAAGTACTCTATTAAAAAATCTTCCAAATAAATTTAGTTGTACGAATCTATGTACGTCTGATTGCTGGTTATTCAAGGCTCCTAAATCCCGCACTTTTTTTGCCAATACATTCCTTTTCCAGGTCTAATAAGAAACGTATGGTACTTATCAGCATAATTATATTTTTTTCAATTTTTACAGCTTTTTACTTGACTAAATAAACTGTATGGGCTCCGAACAAATGGGTTTTTAATAAGAAGATTTTTGTTACCAGAAGTATTAAGAATAGATGTAAAATTTTTAACTAAAAACATTTCACATTACACGCGAACACACTACGGTATTTTATTTAGTGAGTCTCGGGTGAAGCCGAGACGGGGGGGCCGCTAGTAAGTATATGATAAAATGCCCTCATTGCTGTGTAAGTGATTGATTCACAAAAAATCTAAGGTAGTTTTTTAATATGACAATGATATGGTACATATGCAGAGCCGTTATACGCAGTATAAACTGTAAAGTAAAAAAAAAATAAACAAAAAAAGGTAGATTTTTGAATAATTTTATTGATTGGACAGCTTGGGATCCTAATCTTACCAAGGCTACGTATAAGATTTGAATGAGTAACAGGAAATATCTTGTGGAATTAAAAATTGCCGTATTACTCGAAAAAAATTGTTTTTTATTATTCAAATAAAATATTTAACATTATAATTTTACATAATAGTCACGTACAGAAAATATCTTCGTTGTAACCCCATACAGTAGACCCATTTTTATTTTTAAAAACTATTTTTATCCAAACATTTAAGGTGCTAAGTTACAAAACTTTTCAAGCCATTCGTTTACACATAATTTTTTTCATTTCGTAATTCATGTAGCTATCAAACACTCGAATTAAACAGTACAAAACGATGTACTATACCCTTGAAACGTATAGTACTAGTGAAATCTAGATACGAATTTTTCAATATTAAAAAAAAACTAATTAAAATAAGCTTACGTGCTTAGTAGACATATTATTGCATTTTAGTTTTTTTTTTTTTTTTTTCATTAACAAACATAATAACAAAATGATTTGAATAATGAACTGTAGAGAGCAAATATCTCTGCATAAATCTACAACAAACTTTAAGAAACAAAAAAATTCCATTTGATTATTTACACATCCACGTGGTTACATCTTACAATAGTGTATATTTAAAGAGCAATTTGTATCAAAAAAATTCACGGTGTTTAAAAATGCTAACAAAACATTTGCGTTAGCTTTGAGATGTCTTGTAACAGTCAAAGCATTAATAATAAAATAACGTAGCAGCTAATAATTTACTGAATAATTATTACACTTGAACCTATTTAGAGTTAGATAATTTGAGAGACTTACAATAACAATGACATACCCCCACGTCGGGGGTCAATATAATATAAGAAATACAGCCTTCATCTCAAAACGTACATCCATAGAGCTCTTTTCTTTCCGTCTATAATTTCCATTAAGGCGCACTATTAACTTACAACGTGGGTATTTCTTAGAAGCTAAGCTTGCATTGAAGTGTCCATTGAGGTGTGCCAGGCATACAAAAACGTCGTTAATAATAACTATACGCATCAAAGGCAAACTATCATCTCATTAACTCGACTGAAAGAGGCGCGAAGTCCAAAGTGTATATGTATGTACAAACTTTATTGGTCTGAGCTGCTCCAAATAAGCCCGAACATCTAATTACATAATTGAGCTGTTGTATAAATATGTGGCGTCTCACATCTCTCGCGCTTCAGGCTCCACTCGCCAGGTGGCCAAGCCCCTCATAGTTCGCTCCCGTCAAGCGGCGAAATTCCCGCACGATTAGTATATAAGCGCGATCGAAATAGTCTAAGCCCACACCCCTTCTGTGTCTAAGGCAGAGGGAGCACGTCATCAGCCTTACTGATGAGTCCTGGCGTGCTCTCGGGACGAAACACCTTTTTCTCTCTTATAGACGACCTCTTCGATCTCTATATTGGCGATCCTACCCTTCGAACCTATACTCTCACGCATCTCCGCATCTTCCACGCCGGGTAGCGGGTACACGCTAACGCAGCTAATCCCCACACGATTCGCTCATCGCACGAACCCATTCACGCACGACGGCAACTTGCCCCGCACCACACGATTGCGCTCATCGCACAAACTCGTTCACGCACGGCGGCCACGCGCCCCGCATCTCTCGCAACGGAGCGTGGAAGACCCGGAGATCCAACGAGACTTCTTCTTAACATCTTTCTCCCTCTCATGCCTTCACACCCTCGACTTTCATATCGTCACTTCCTCCCGGTTACACCATCGTCGTGACTAGGCGGGGAGTGATGTGGCGTCTCACATCTCTCGCGCTTCAGGCTCCACTCGCCAGGTGGCCAAGCCCCTAATAGTTCGCTTCCGTCAAGCGGTGAAATTCCCGCACGATTAGTATATAAGCGCGATCGAGATAGTCTAAGCCCACACCCCTTCTGTGTCTAAGGCAGAGGGAGCACGTCATCAGCCTTACTGATGAGTCCTGGCGTGCTCTCGGGACGAAACACCTTTTTCTCTCTTATAGACGACCTCTTCGATCTCTATAAATACGCTCAGCGCTTGAGGAACAGTACCACTTCCAGCGTCACGAGTAATACAAAAGTACAGATGAAATTACGTTCCATTGACCGAATGCGATTTTATGTGCTTCAGAGCAGCTCAGCCAAACATTGTGTGTTGTATATATCTCTACCTGCAGATTTGGCGCTAGAAAATTTATTGGGAACTTTAAAATTATTGGGACGCTCGCATTGTGTTTTCAATTAAAAAAATAATAATCTTATATGATTTTTTATTACGAAAAAAAAAACCTATTTTCTTGATTTCTAGATTCCTCTCTGAAATGTTTAATTTACTACTTATGATGCCACAGTCTAGTAATTATGTTGCCGAGAGTCATGAAATAAAATAATGTTATCGCGTAAAAAGTTATACATGCAATCGATTACACGAAAAGTTTTTTAATATTCCTATCTTTGTACGAAAAATCTCCGTAATTTTTGAGGTGTTCCTTCATATAGATTTAAATTGTTGACTCTACACTAAAAATTTTCGATGTAAATGACTTCCTTCGATGAGAGAAATTCTGGGATCTCCCTTTAACAAAGTGATACGACTTAATTGTTTCTCAAATAGTTATCGATTTAAGAAATTTCACAGAAAAAAAAAATAATAATAATCAGCCTCACTTTTATACGTATACCAGTATTTAGAAAAAAAAAGTTTTCATACCTGATGGGGCATGTGGCCAGGGTGAACATATCGTATATCTGAGGGACCTCTGGGGCTTGCCAGATTTTTTCGTACCGAGGGCGCAGTAAACGAGCAAAGATTTCCTATCTTTATACTTAAAGTATTTGAAAATTCATCGAGTGATTGGTTAAGCTGATCCCGTGGCTTGTTTGTCGAGGTAAAGAAAAAATCAAATGTTTTAAATTTTAGTTACATTCGAGAAATAAAGTAAATTCATTCTGTAACAATTGATCTTAAGTGATGGTATTTTACTCGTTTGTCCTTTTAAAAGAGAAAACTAGACGAACAATTATTTTGGATTAGAAATAGTATTAAAAAATAAGTAATATAATATATTATAAATTTATAGCTATCCTTGTACAAGACACGTATATTTTTACTACAAAAAAAATAAAATTTAAGTTAAATCGGGTAAAAAATTCAAAAAAAACGGCAAAAATAAAGATTACACGAGTACGATGAGAGATGAAAATTATAAGCATGGTTTTATTTTTCTCGAGTTATGTGGTGAGATTATGGAACATAAAAATATGAAAATATCTGTAATTAGTTATAAAAATGTCGTCACAATGACTTATATTGCGAGAAGAACGTCTAACATAATTAGTAAAAAAAAAAAACTTTTAAACAAAACATTTTGTTGTACATTACATGTTTGTGTAAAAGGTGTTAAAATTACTAAAGTGGTTGTACAGTATAATAACAATAACAGTAAAAGTGATTATAATCATTACTAGTATAACTATATAATTTTTTGATTCAGACTAGGACACAATAGTTGCATCGTATGTTCTCAGAAATGTTGTAACTACAAGATTTTATTTTTGTCACTGTCGTTTTCAGTGCACGGATATGTTTTTATCTGAACTAATGAAAATTTTAACTTATGGCGGATAATACCTTTTAATTTTTCTTACACTTCGTTAAAACTTGCTCATTTAATAATTTTGATATTTAATAATATTTTTTTCAATGTATAGCAAGCCAAATATTCCAAATGTTGTCATCAGTGCGCACTTTCACATAATTGTGAAATACTTGTACGTAAAAACCTCGATTATTTTGGTTTAAAATCGTTTTATGGTAATCATTTTTTTTTGTCTGTAAAGCCAGCTCACTATATTTTCTTTTGTTTTTATGCGAAGCCGCTATGACTTGGTTATTTACAGTTTTACTATTTTACTCCAAAATAAGTAACGTGGCTAAGTTTTCTAACAAAAATAATGGAAATAACATTTGTTTTCTAATTTTTAATAGGATAGAGCTTACACGTATAATTATTCAGGCATGGACTTTTCAGAAACTTAAATTTATTCGCGATCAGGTTTTTTTTACATTTATTAATATTAGCTTGAACTGCTGAAAAAATTTTTTACCTTAACGACCACAATTGGCCATTTTTCAATAGAAAATTATTTAAGACCTGTTTTAGACTAAAGTAAATTTTTCAGGTGCAATTTTAAGTGTTTTAATACATGGATGGTATTAAAAAAAAAAAAATATACAATAATAATTATAAGCGTGTTACTATATTTTAGCAAAAACCATCACCGGGTTTTTTCAGGGGTGACAATATTTTCACATAACTTACCTACTGTATTAGGGGTTAAACAACCGAAAATATAACCCACCAACTTTTCGAAATAAAAACAAAGACATCTCGTACGCAAAAAATTTATCACGAGATACCAACTAATAATATGGTAAATTTTAATCTTCTTATCTACAAAACTGCCTTCATTTAAGTGTTGCGAGTATAAACTGTACATAACATTTCAAGTCAACAATATACTTGGCATGCTATCAGTTTACGTGTGTATAACAGTTTATGTGTTAAACTGACCAAATGTTCACTGAAAATGCAACTTGTATGATGATTTTATTCCTAGTTTTGTCTTTTTTGTTAACTGCAAGAAGTTTAGGTGGCCATTTTTACAATCAAGAGATATCATCCCAAAATTTCTTTTACTTTTTCTCTCCTTTTCTTTCGAATGTGGCGTGGGATAAATTGCAAACGGTATTCTTCAACGATTCTACGTTATTTCCTCGTCAGTAAAAGTGTTTCGATTTTTTCGTCAAACAATAAATGTATGGATATTGAGATGTCTATAGAATTAAAATCTGAATTTTGATATCAGTGATTGTTTATTTTGTCCTCGCAAGAAAATAAAATTTTACGTTTATTTTACGTACAACAAAATATTTTATTAAAACGATGTACGGAAATTTAATGTACGTATATTTGCGAAAGAGAACAGAGACTTGTATTTGTGAAAGTGTCCACTTCGATTCGCTTAAATTCTCAACCATCGAAACAATGAATTAAAAGATTATATGCTTTTGAACCAAGTGCAGTTACTTTTCCACAGTGTTTTATTCATTATCGTTAATATTGGTATTATCATAATTACTACTAATATTATTATAATTAATATGGTCAATCTACAATATGTACATTATTAGCTATGTATTATTACAATTAAATACACAATTTTTTTATCGACAAATTATTTCACAAAATTTTCATTTTTTTATACAAAATTTGGTGTGAATGTAAAAAGTTTTAATTATATATTGTTTGCTATACTTAAAGTCTTGAGATTTTAGCATTATTATGACAAAAGGCTTATACATTGATCCTAAAAAGCTGACGATTCCCCATAACTTTCGATTCGACTTTACGTATTAATATCAAGCTTTTTTTCGTCATTTACAGGATTCGAGTTACGTTTCCTTTATAATGAAGGCCCCACCGTTAATTGTTGAAAATCAGATGGATAAATACTAAAATTTTTGTAAAAATAACATATTTAAATTCGATAACTCAAGGCTTTGTAAATACACGTTTTTTTGAACGTCATACTGTGATTATACGTGGTTTCTACAAATCTGAAAATCTAAAATTCTCTGACTCTTTTCGGATTTCCGGGAATATATAATATGAAGATTTTCGAGATGTTTCATTCCAATGAAATAATTTGTAAAGTGAATGATAATTGAAGAAACATGAATAGGCCCAAATGTTTACCGGATGTAAAAATTAATTCTCAAAGAACTTTCTCAGCTTTAATGATGTTAAAAAGATTCCTGAGAATTTCTAGATTTTCCAGCTTTTCCGGATCTGTAGATACCTTCAACGACATTGTCCAAATGGAGAATGTAGTCATAGAGAGTAATGATGCTCTCATTTAGAAATTGGATTTTAATTCAATAATTATTTTTGTCTTTCGTGTGATTATACCGAGAGGCTTTGTGTCCATACTCTTCGCACTCACATGTCAGTGCCAGATAGTGACCCATAAGACGAAAAAAAAAAAAAAAAAAGAATAGACCAAAGCTATGAAAGTATTAAGATCATAACTCAACGCTAAAAGGTAGTAGCAGCTACTTTTATAATTTACCGTAGCTAAAGGTCTACCAAATAAACGATGCAGCTCACAATGAACCGTGGGAAACTTGGACCTAAATAAATAAAAAAACAGGTATTGTACATAGAATAATTACGAAGGATATTTACAACGTGATTTAACCGATAAAACAACTGCAGTAAAAAAAGGAAACCAAAAATACTTGACTCTCATTTACACTGAATACAATCGTGTCACGAATATTATTTAATTGCAATTGGAGAATTGCGTCAAGTCAAAATACTGTTATATGGGTTTTTAAGGAAGTTTACCTCCTAGGCACTGTAACAACAAATGACAGTGTTTTGTGTAGACTTTTACGTACAAAAAGTATTTTGGGCCCGAAATACTTAGAAATCCGATTATTAAAAGTGGTTTTGAAAACAAAAATTTTTCAAGTCACGACAGAGACAGATTTTTAAGTCTTTCGTAAGAGCATGTGTTTGTGGAACACAAAATTTTTCAATTTTTGGTTCTGAATGGCTCAGAAGCTTTGACGATTATCTTCTATACGATTAAATCTAGTATGTTTTATTTTAAAAGTGAGCTCCCTCAAGAGTGTACTGAACGAAATAACTATCTTTACAATAATAAACGTACTTAAAATAAGATTTTTGTAAGATAAGATACAAGGTTGTTTGTACAAAATTCAGTTTTATTTTCACAAGCTACGGTGATTTTACTTGTAAATCTGACTGTGGAAAATTTTTACAAATAACATAATAATATAATAGCAAATAGAATAGCAATATATTTCTGCGAAAAAGAGTTCTTTGAAGCAAATCTCTTTTAAAACACTTCATGACATTTTTCCAGTCACATTGGAAAATCATAATTAGCTAAAACAGTCACACCAATGTATTAATACTTATTCTCTTTATCAAAAAGACTTACTTTTATTCACAAAATAACTTGGTTTATATTTCATTATAAAACAAATTGAACTACTATAATCAAGGGTTGAAATTTTCTTTGAAAATTTTACGCAAAAAAAAAAAAAAAAAAAAAATATTGTACATTAAGTAATTTCCGTTGTAACGAGAAACGCAGGTGTAAAGTTCATACCGTCTTTGTAATCGTGTAAACGGTAGAACTCGAAAAAATGTTTCTGTATGGGTGGTGAAAAAAAGAGGTATAATAATTTAAGTGAAATTAAAAAAAGCCTTAAAAAAGCCTAAAAAACAGCCTTTTCTTTTTATCCTGAGACGATGTTCATTTTTGTTCATTCAACCAAGTAGGCAACGATAACAAATCATTGTTGCACTTGAAAATCGAGACAGCAATAATATCCAGTGGAATACACTGGCAGTAAAATAAACCTGGAAATAACGGCAGTAATAGTTGTCTAGGCCCTTTTCTTTCACAGGCGTAAACACACATACACACACACACACACACACACACACACACACACACGAAGTTGGTTGCTGTCTATTAGACCGAAGGCGACATGAGGAGCGACTGGTGAGGTATCTGGACAGCCGTTGGTATCACAGGAGGCGAAAGCAGGTGGCCCCGCTCCATTTCGTTGAGTTCCTGTTGCTCGTTACTCTTGCCAACTATGGAATTCGACGAGCGAGCTAGGCTGCTACGCTGTCGACACAAGTATGGCGTCTCGCCCGGAGAGGGTGTGTCCCGACCCTGGAGATAATATTTGAAAAAAAAAAAAAATCACCCAATTAGATAATCATCAAACAGTTTCTCATGATTAAATAAGAGTAAGCCTTAATCACTTTTTCATAAGTGATATTTCACAATGTATCCAAACGTAAAGAAGTTTTTTCTGAAACACACATGTTACCATTTTGATACGATTGCACAGTGTGACAATGACAAATGTTTGGCTGATTGATCAATTATTTTAATGGTGAAAATGACACAGTACTTAAAATAAGCATCAACACTTGTAAAAGTAAAACGTGAAAGTTCGCAAACACGTGATTGAAAAGTTCGTTATTATGAAAGTGATGACAGTTAAACAATATTAAACACCACTTTATTGCTAATTTTGGAAATTTTTACTTAACTGGATCTAGATACCAAACTTAAGGGATTATAAGTCCAATAGTCCTAAAAAATAAATATTTTCTAAGATTTAATCACTCTACATTTTGACTCCAATCAATTTTATGAGATTTACTTATTATTTATTATTGTTTTTTTTTTTTTTTTTTTTTTTTTAATTGTTACTGTCATCTTTGGATGGAATATTATCCAAGTATTTGGAGCACAAATTCAAATGACACACTGTACTTTTTAGATAAGTTACTTATTACGTTGTCAATAAAGTCTGCAGACTTCAAACTAAGTTTCAATCCAGTGCTTTTGCATTTTGTAAAAATCATTTGAATAGCTCTGCATTTGTAAAAAAAAGGAAACAAAGAAATACTATTGATAAAATATAATTATGATGAACGATTTGACTCCTTATTGCCCTTAAACTTGAATTTAGATGATTGCTGGTGTACAAACTGAAAAATTTACCCATAATAGTACTAGTCTCAGATGCAACACAATCTAAACAGTTACCAAGACAATTGGTATTGGAATTCATGAAGGGCAGAGGTTCATTTCTTCTGGATTTGAACTACAGGGATAAAGGAACCGGTAAAATTAATGAGTAGCTTAAATTCTATCTTTACCATGTTAAAAATAGATTAGTTCAGTGAATCAAGTGATGTAAAAAAGTTCTGGAAAATGCTTTGTTGTTTAAATGGATCCGAAAAACTATTGAAATAAATGAAATTACCTGTTTTGAGGGACCGCAACAAGTAGCCTGATTGCAAGGTCTGTCAGTTTTGGGACAATCGAGAACACAATCTTCAGTAGGAGTTTCTTTGATTTCGCTGTTCGATTGATACTGAAAAATAAAAAAATTGCATTGTCAATACCATAATACCCGCAAATCTAACGGTAGATACTTGACCAAGTGTGAAAAAATGTAAATCTTACATCTATAAATTCAGGCTGTATAGTAGTGGAATGAATGCCCTCGTTGTGGAAGAATTCTTTGACCTGTTCGGCAATCTTCATGTACTCGGACAGATTGCGACAACGTATGTGTGCCGAGGCGATGATTCTATCACCCGCCAACTGCCACACATGGAACTCGTGGACGGCCAGTACACCATCAACGTTTTCCAGTAACCTCTGTTGAATCGCGTCGACCTAACAACAGAAATTAAAAAAAAAATGAAATCACCCGCTGAAATGTAGCATCTACAGTATTGCAACAACGTGATTACCTGTATATGCGTTGGAACGGTTTGCAAAAGAATCAAGGCTGACTCTTGAAGAAGAGGCCACACAGATTTCAATATAAGCATCACCAACAGCAAAGATAGAGCAGGATCGATGTAAAACCTGTAGCGAAAACAATAAAAAAAAAAAAAAAAACATTGTACAATGAGTAATTTGCAAAAATTCGGTAGAATGATGAAAGTTAAAATTTTCATTTACTTGTACTTCCACTGGGTGAGCCAGACAATGAGCGCAGATATAATGACGATAACAGAGCCCAAGGCGTCGGACAGCACGTGAAGAAAGACCCCGCGCATGTTCATCTGGCTGGGGTCATGGATGTGCGAGTGTCCGTGGCCACCGACATGCTTGACCGGCGAAGGTGGCCTGTAAGTCTCGTCGTTTTCATTGTCATCTGCTCCCACGAGAGTGCTCAGCCGATTGTGACTGCGCGAAATGCTGTGCGAGTGGCTGTGACCATGACCGTGCTCTGCAACAAAAAAAAAAAAAAAAAAAAAAAAAAAGATGTAATCATCATCATCATCAATTGGCTATGCCTGCAATTACGCCGAACTTGTTATTATACGTTACGGTGATATTTCATCAAACAAGTGGTTTCGTAGTTACCGTACGTAGAAACGTTAGGATGATTTTTTGTTCATCATGAAACCACCGAGACGAACAATTCCAGGCAAACGGCAATAATAAGGAGTTCTCCTATTGCATGCAATCATTTACAAAGCGCACAAACAAAAGGCCATTGTTTCGTGCCAACGTTATCATATTTACGCGAGTTTTTATCGTTGCGGTTTGCAGCCCGATTTTCGTATTCGTCGTGAGCTTACCATGTGCCGTTGTTTGCCGTTGGTATAGTTGAATGAAAGGAAGAAATAATTAAAAGCTCACCGTGGAAAAGGCATAATCCTACTAAATTAACTAAAAGGCCCAAGGCGCCGACGGCGACGAGTAGCGCGGCCTCGTGGATTTCCTCGACTTCGATGAACCTCTTGCAGGCCTCGACTGTTATACTAAAGCACAGGGCGACTAGGAAAACTGCATTCACCAGGGCTCCCAACACCTCGGCTCTGGCCCAACCGAAGGTGTTCTTTGACCATTTTTTCGGGGACATCTGGAAATGAACGAGCAAACATAATCATACTGTTGTGAGGAAGAAAAAAAAAAAACTAAATTCCAGCGTTGATTTAACGATTGAATGAAATGTTGCGTGTCGAGTATGCAAAAAAGTCGTCGCCTCTTACGTAAGTATATTTTTTAAAAAAGAACAGAATCCTTGATGTTTTTCCGATACTTACCTCGATGTAATCATCTTAGATTTTCATTGTTCTCGCGGAACCGTAAATTAATAATAATAATAATAATAATAATAATTGGTCAAACAAAAGAACTTTGAGACTATATACAGCGCGCGCTATTACTTCATTCAAACGCAACGGTTGAGTTTTAATCAAACGATACATTCTTTTTCATTTGCCGCTTGTATCGTTCGCTCGCCTGTTTTGCCGCCTTAAAGAGAAAGCATTAGGGCCATTGAAAAAAATTATGTTCCCTATGTACTCGTTTGGCCTCCTCTATGGGCTCACACGGACGCACAGGTTGAAAAACATCGCATCCCGTTATGCGTGCATGTGTATGGGAGACAAATCGCCTTTGATTTCATTCGAGTTTTTTTAAAGGATTGGGTATAATCGTTCGGAAATATTCAGCCTCGAAGTATCCGGAAAGTCAAACGTTCCTTTTACTTGTGCCGAAAGGCGCGGCGCTTTCGGCAGGGCTGTGGTTATTTTAAAATTGAACAAAATTCCGTTTTCAACTGTGAACATTTTTTTTTTGTAGGGAGAGCAACGATCTTTTATTAAGTCTCCTTTTTTTCCACAAAACTTCACTGAGCGACCCGATTCTTTGAATCAAAGAAAATTTCTTTACCCTCATTCCGTTAAATATTTTCTTATGAGTAAAAAAAAATAAGTTAATTGAAAATAATATTTCATTAAATTAAAATTTTCTTTTTTTAATTACGAATTTCTCATTTAGTTGTACGAATGATTTTTTTGGATCGACTAAATTTGTTTCAATTAAAAGAAAATATTTAACGGAATGAGGGTAAAGAAATTTTCTTTGATTCAAAGAATTGGGTCGCTCAGTGTTAAGAATTTATTTAACCACGCGGATATTTCAATCGTAACTTGTTTAACGTAGAGTTTTTGGTACATGACTGTAAAACCATTTTATACTTTTCGACTCAAGTCGTTATAAATATTAATTAATTATGACGAATCTTAAGTCTCGAGCGCTCAAGCAGGGCATTTTTGAAAAACTAAAAAAAAAATTAAACGACAAAAATGACATTGGTCCAGTCTTTCCAGTTAAAAATGAAAGAATCATTTTTTAACATTTTTCAGTTCTTTTGCAGTTATTTTAATGGTATTATGGAAGTTTATAGTCGTTAAACGCTCCGGGCAAGCGCATGGAATTTTCATCGCAATCTTGAAATTGTGATTAAATCTGGAGTTGGATAACTTTCGCTATTGTTTTTCACTCCAACATCGGTATATTTGCCAGTATTCACGTGATGGCCCGCCAAAGGTGGTGTCAACATTTTTATTTCCACCGTAAGTCTTACACACTTTTGAAACCGATAAGCAATTTTTCTGAAAACACCACAAGTGTGTATGTATACTCACTTTCACGGAAAGAAATGCCACGACCAAGGCGGCAACGTCTGATAGCATGTGAAAGCTGTCCGCTATGAGAGCCATGGAATTCGTGACGTATCCTACTATTATCTCCACCAGAAAGAAAAACGCTGTCAACCACAACATGGTCAACAGCCGGCACTTTTTCCCAGTGAATCGGCCCATTTTTCATACCTGAAAAACAAGCGATTTTCAAAATTAGTTTCCATCCGAATCAAACTTTTCTTTTTTTTTTTTTTGTTACTCATTCAACTGATCTTTGGTACACGCATAATTTTATTGCCAGTAAAAAGCATAAGAAATCATATTCAGTACTGCAATCTACGCAGTTCAGTGGTAGATTTGTAGCATCGCCACGTGAGAGCTTCGACTCTTATTTCCATCGAGAATTTTCGAAATGCATGTCCACGCAATCCTTAAGTTTTTAACTATTCAGAATTGCACGAACTTCACTTTATCAACCATTTCGAGGAACAAGTTACTGTTGCAACTACCAAACAGTTTATGCGAGTAAACATTGATCACAATGTGTTTTCTATATCCATTCAAAGTACATTTTATCACTTTCTTTCTTTGATGTATTGTTTGCAAAATAAAAAAAACCGAACCTTCGAAACAGAGCACTCGATCAAATAATTTTTCGAAAATTTTGAACAAGACTTGTGAAAAATAAAAATTTTTTAGAATCAACATAGAATTTTTCAAAAATCAAACAAACTACCTGGTAAACCAAGTATTTGATAATTTTTTTTTGGTGGCGATGATTTACCAACAATTATAAAAAAACAACAAAGTATAACAGCACATATTGATGACAAAAGAACCTGAACTTCATAACTGTCATAACTGATAATAACTATACCGTTGGGAGTGAGATAAGGATATTTTAAAACTGAGCAATATAAGTAAAACCCAAGTATGAAATTGGCTACTTACGAAGGGGGAATTTACGGCAGTAAATGGATGGTCAACGTAAAGTACCTCACTGAAGAAAAAATTTGGTGGAGTTTACATGCTCTGGTAAACAGTCATTACTATATTATACGTAACTTTAGTAGCAGAAGGGTGTTTTTCTTAGGGTCATATCTACCTTCATACAAAAACGCAAGATTATTGTTAGGAAAAACATTATGCGGGGGTTGAAATTTTGCTTGTAAAATTGTTTATTTATTTATTCACCACTTAACAGTGAACACATAAAAGTTATTACATATGATAATTACGAAGCCACTTGATTACATTTTTTTTAATTATAAAAATAAAAATAATATGTACAATTAAATAAAATAAACAAAAAAGAAAGAATAAAAAATATGTAATTTATTAATTTTAAGTTAAAATAAGATCGGAAATATAGTAATAACCACTTAATTTAGCTGATCATCTTCTAATGGTATAATACTGTAGTCATTAAAAATTTATATGATCAGTCACGGCCATTCATTTCTACCAATTTAATTTATAAAAATATATTTACATTGATAGATTTTGGTTAGATTTAAATATTACATTGATGATAAATTATTATCGTTACTTTTTTAAAACTTTCATCATTTCAAACATGATAGTTTTCGTACGAAGCTTGCTAACAAACGAATCAGGTATAAATCTTACATTCCACGCATTATTTCCTAAAATTGTTTTCATCGTCATTTCAATACTATTAATCGTTAAAGAAAGTTTTTAATTGGGTCGTGCAGATAAGTCAGATGAGGCTTATCGGTCAACAAAACGACACTTCTGATGTATGTATACGTGCGCATGCGACATGTGTGCTAAGTTTTTGCCCGATTTAGTATAGGTATATTATTATATACTACGTTTAAGGAGGTTCCGTCAAAAAAAAAAAAAAAAAAAAAAAACTAATAAAAAATGTTAGATAACGTTGAAACAAAATTACGGTTTTTTTTAGAACATTTCGTGTGCATATGCTTTTTTTCCAGACGTACTTTCGAAAAAAACACTCGTTCACTCCCACAATTTAACATAGGCTCTATAGTGGTATATACTTGTACTGAATTTTATTAATTACAATCGAATTGAACTCATACTTTATTAATCTTCATGATGAATTGCAACAAACGAGATGAAAGTCACTGAAGTACAATTGAATTGATATTCTACAAAGGTTCGATAGGATCTAGCAATTTTTGAGCCGACTTCGAAGCGGGCTGGTCGTTTTTTTTTCGTTTTCTTTCTTTTACGAACGGAAAAAGTCATGACTCAACAAGTGTGCAAGATAGCTTTACCAAAATAAAACGAAAAGTAATTCAATAACCTTTTTTTTTTTATTTATTAGAAAGGCAAACTTGATAAAAATTAACTTTTCTGTTTCTGAAGGCTAACCCACCGGATACTTGGAAATAAACGACTTAGTATAGCTAAAATTGTTCGAGACATCAGCTGAAATAATGGCTGTGTGCATTTGACAATTACACATAAAAATATTTTAATCAATGAGGCTTCATTAACTGGAATGCAAAAGGACGATAATTAACGTTTCTTAAGATAAGGAGTGATAGTAATAGTGTAATTGCTTTCGTGCTGTAGAACAGCTTGTTTAATCTTTTAATGGTATATTAGACCAGACTGCGAAGATTTTCGGGTGCAGTTATCTGGTACGAGCAAGGTTTCAAGTGATGACAATATTTTTTTTTTACCCTGAACAAGAATATCACTGTACAGAAATCGTTAGCTGTGATCTAGTCACTTTCACAAAAAATTAAAAAAATTAAAAAAAATTATTATTGATAACAACTACTAAGACGATAAACATTATTGTAGTCTTTAATTTGGACTTTATCATTTCTTAGTATTAGTTTTCATGAGATAATTTTTGTTGGGACATTTTAATTAATTTTAAACAGAAATTTTTTTTGCTAAACATCCTTTTACAATTGTTTGTTCCTTACTTTATTGTGTGGAAATTGGGGGTAGGTATAGGTTTTAAGGTGTTTTTTTATCGGCAAATACCGTTTCAAGTTAAAAACATACGGTTTTTTCGGTATTTAATTAATCAATTAGGATAAATTTACCTAGAAACCTGAAATTTTTGATTCCCTAAAAATTTGAAGTAATTTATGATATGAAAACATTTAGCATCACTTCTGTCGACTCAGTTAGAAAAGTATACCAGAAAAATGGCTTAAAAATATTTTGCCAAATAATGAAGCAGAAAAACAGCGCGTCATGGAGTTTTGTGTGCCAATTATTTTTCTCGTCGTGCCAGCTATACGTTCGAGAATACTGTGTAGATCACAAATTTACGGATTTTTTAAAATTGGGAATGACGTCAGAGAGATAATTTTTCATTATTGAATAGAAAATATTACATCCATCATAAAATATACGAATGGAAGGTTCATGAATAAAGTTTTTTTTTTGTTTTACCTAGAAAAAGACATTGAAGTATCTATGTATACACAGTTTCTATGGTTGATGGAAATGATCGGTAAAACTTTTTTTTCCATCAGCTACCAAATAAGTTAAAAATATTTCGCATTTTTTTTTTTTGACGAAATCAGAGAATAATTAGCTTAGAATGTCATTAAAATCGTCTGTTTCGATCCGTCAAGTGTAAAAGATATGTTTTTGTCCTTAGGCATCGGTTCTTGACGTAATTAAAAATACAAGTAATTAAATTTCAATTAGCATCCAAAGAAATCCGTTTTTATATTAGTTTTTAATTACCCACGATGAATTCGTTCATTGATGTACATTAGTTGTAACATTAGTTATAACCAAGGTTGAAAATTTTTGTGCTTCATGTGATCTAGTTAAAAAAATACACAAATAAAATGTGTTAATTGCATAGTTAATTACAAGATGGAATAAAAATTTATGGTAAAACGTATCAGGGATCGATTCTTGTAGTGATTTCAAATAATAGCTTCTGCCCATTGATTTCGACCAAATTTATGTTTACTGCTGCTCTGCTCTGTGTGTGTATATGTGTGTGTAATAATGTACTTCTGTACTCAACTTTTAGTCCTCGATAATTTAATTGATTTACATTTATTATCGTGATAATAGGCAAAATATCTATTGTCAATTCAGCAGCTTATGATAAGAAACGGTTACGAGCTTCATAAGCTAAGATACCTCGGGTAACTGCATTGGTAAAATAAAACTTTTGCTGCAAATTAAAATATAACTACCATCCGAAACGATATCGTTCAAAGTGGCAATGCTGTGATCTGAATTTTAATGAAAGTATTCAAATTTGTGTAATTAACAACATTGTGCGTCAAGAATTTATTTCACCAAATATCTGTCCGAGAGTCGTGCCTTTAACTCAAGAGTAGGGCACACTCATAAGACTGTTTATCAAAAATAGTGTGACAGTTAAAAATACATTTATCTTATTGATTAGGCTCTAGATAGTACAATCTAGCATAATTTACTTTATATATATTAAAAACACGATGACAAACGGGTGAAAGAATGTGTTGAGAGATAAATTGGATGATTAGAACTTTTACTGATTAAATTTACTTTTTTCTCTTTATGTGGCTCACCAAATATCTTTGAAGCTAACTTTGAATGATTATCTACAGACAAAAGGTAGTCGATATAGTTTCAAATTATCTACAAAGTTAATTAATCAAGATCAGGCATTTTTTCAAGATGCTTGCTACACTTGATATAAGACTCATGTATATATGTATGTGCATGACGGTGTTTGCATATTCAACATACACATGTGAAATGAGATTTACACAACAATAAAAAATTTCTCGTTCACAATTTTTTCTATTTTCATTCCAAATAAGATATGAACTCAAGAGACTTAAATTATTCAGCTGTCTGCTGCTGATATGTATAGATATATAAACATTTTTATAGTTAAAATTAAAGTGGCAGGTTTTTATGCTCACAGCTAATTTATGGTTGATGTGATAAAAATTACAATAAAAATTACTGTAATTATTTAAATGAGTAAAAAACAACTAGCTAAAGGATTCCTTGTAATGTACAACCATTTTTCTGCTTAAGTTTGCATTTTATAGAAGAAGTGTGTAAATAAATACTACTTATCCTTCAGCTTCGAAAACTTTTTAAAAATTAACCTTGTGAAAAAAACACTTTAATGGCATGCATTCCAACATAGTGATAATTAACTAGCTCGTTATTCATTTTAATTAATCGATATCAACTTGTCTACCACTAAACGATTATTAAAACTCCATAGTGGCCATCAAAAATAAGGATCTCCCCTATTTTACTTGATATTTGGAACCTATCAATTTTATCAATTTTTGTTAACAGAACAAAAATTAAGAAAAAGTACATATAAAGTAACAGAGGGTATGAAAAACTCTACACTGACATTTAGGTCGACTGAAATTGGCACTCAACGATGAGCTCCCTTTTCTTTTTTTGCAAGGAGAGAGCATGATGAACTCCATTTTAAAAAAAACACGGAGCTTTACTGAGGTTGGTATTTATTATTTATGTGTTTATCTCCACCATACCATACTTTGTACTCTGTATCAATCAGATGTATGTAGAAAGCGAAAGAGACAACATAGAGAAAAAATGAAAGAAACTCGGCAAGTATGTCTACCTTGACAGCTTCAAATGAATACAAAAAAAAAACTATGGCCCTGACCGTCGTTGTCGTCGAAGGGAAAGGCATAGCCATCCATCTATAACAAGTATACTAAATAAGCAAACTGTAAAAGAGCAGCCCGTCCCGAATTAGATTTTTGACATGGGTATACTTGTATATTGTATCCCCTTCTCCCCCATGCACGAGTACTCGTCGTGCCCCAATGTGTGTGCACACGACACCCGTGAAATAAATCTATTGAACTCTTTACACTTTTTAACACTGAAAGTTTTTTTTTTTTTTTTTTTTTTTTTTGTAAAAATAACACCATTAATGTGGTTAAGTAAAAAATGTCCCAGAATGTCACTTGAGCTAGAGACGAACATCTGATCCAAGCATTATTTACTTCTGCCCGTGATGTGTACATAATTTTACGCACTAGGACCTGGGGAGGACGTGGACGTTTCTTCCCACGCAGAGCTTCTTCGGGACTAGAACCGTGAAATATTATATGGATAAAAACTAATTATTTAATCAACCCTTGGACATGCAGCTGATCGATTTTACACATGCAATACCAGAACTTTCATGTTACAGTTTCAATTTTACTATTTTAATGCGTAAAGAAACATAATTTGGGCAATGCAATGTAATAAAATTGTGATTAATGTCAGAAGAAGTCAGTATAACGTACAATTGCGAGTCAAGTAGGTAGTAGTAGTTATCAAAAATTGAAGAACTTGCCTGAATTTGGAGTCGAGGTTCAAGAGACGGAGGTTATGTGGCAAAATGTAAGCTACTCACTTAATACACATGTTTCTCCCTTATCAATAGAATGAACAAGATATGCAAGTAATTATCTGAAACTGGATTAGACAAAAACTTACGTGTGTTGATTGTCCGCAAGGTGTATGGACAGAGAGTTAAAGATAAGGCCGTGCTATTGGAGCACAAGTGTGATTCGATTATATTGGCGAAGACGTCGAAGAAAAAATCTGCGTCTTTTTCACACAGGGCACTTGTCACAAACACTTTTTTTCTCTTGAAAACTATAGGTAGGTGTATCTAATGTATATACTCGTGTACCGTGTGTACCAAACAGTGCGGGATTGCAGCAGCTGCTGCAACAGCTGCAGTAGCTGTTTTGCAAATGATCCGCTTGTGCTCGTGACGATGATGCTGATGGCCGGCAGTCGAAGAGCCCACTAGCATGATATTTTTCTTTTCGCTTTGTCTCTCCTTTTCTACTCTGCTACTCTACTCAGCAGGGAGTTCTACACGCGCGCACTCCTTTTTTTTTTGTTTTGTGGCGACTGGCGATGATGATTGTACTCTTATGAGTATTTGCTTCAGTATAGTATGTACTTCTTATTCGCCACATGCACATGCACATTTGTTATTAATCAACTTACTCGCTTCTCCTCTGTTTAATCGAGTTATTATTCCAGCGGCCGCGCACAAAAAAAAAAAACGTGGAAAACAATTTTACCGTTTTTTCAAATGTAGACTACTACTCACACAGCAGGAAGCAGGATTGACGGATTGTATATATATATACTTACTGGCGGAATATCCGTTCGCGTGTGCAAATTACTGTGTTATAACTTATAACTATACAGTTCGCAACTTTGAAAGACGGGAAATGATCAACATTACTTTATTACTTACGACGATTTTTTTAACACTACCTATATACTTATTAGGCAGTCAAGTGGTCAATTTTATATTCTTTAATGGTAGTGGTACTTACGGCGTAGCACTTGTGGGGCTTTATATCCTCACTCTTATCATCATTAATTAATTCTCTTTAGCTTTATTCTTTAATCACATATATAGACATCAATTTTATATCATCACATACTAATGGCAATACTATGTATCGACAGTAGATACTTACTTTTCCTCACACGATTGCACGCGGTTATATTCTTGCTCTCGAAGCGCTCGGAGAGCCGAGAACGCATGGTCAATCTTATAAGATTACATATATGTTGAGACGGCTGAACCGCTTACACCGGCTTAACCAGCTACACGTCGATATTTAGATATAAAATGATAAGATTTCGAATTTGAGAAGCTTTAAACTATTTAGACTTCGAGCTAAGTTTGAAGAGTATCTGAGCATTTTCAATCTCCAATCAAATGATTGAATAGGCTTTAAAAAGCACAAGCAATAATTAGAAAATGATCAATTTAATCAAAAAGTTGATACATTATATTTAAAAATGAAGAATGTATCTAAAATTAACGGTACAAAACAGTTTAATGTGCGTTCAATTTTTTTTTTTTTTTTTTTTTTTTTTTTTTTATTTTCTTTTATACAATCGTTCATACGTACCACAGTAAAAGTTAACTGCACTTTTTAACGGTCTTTTTTCTTTCTTTCTTTTTTTTTTTTTTTTTTTTTTATAGAAAAAAAAAACTTCTTTGAATAATTTTGATAGTTTTGAAGACAAAAGACAACTTCAAGCACTGTACAAAGGCATAATTAATCCCTGCATAGCTTATACTCTTACACAAATATGTACACATGGTTTCTTAGGAACAAAAAAAATTGTGCAATGTTCAAAGTAATTCACACTAAAAAATGCAGGCTTAAAAAATTTCGTAGTTACGAATAGTTGTTAGTGGTACAAAAACACAACTATTTTAGCAGTTTACGATCTCATCAGTCTTTAAAACTACATTAGAAAAATTATACATATAAAAAAAATAAAATAAAATTCCAGCTTATTTTGAAACAAGTTTCACTTTCAACATCACATTATTTGTGATACATTTTTTATTTTTTTTGCACGTTAAGTATTTCCGACTTCACCCACTCACTGTACGTGTCGACAATCGCACTTGGATCGCATTTTTCCCAAATTTTCTTGAGAATTGACATCTTGTCAGCACTGTTATCCAAAACAACGTTCAACAAAGTTGTAGAAGATTTTAGTTCTTCTCTCGATTTCACATGTTCTACTATTGTTTCAACTGAAGTGTTATCCAATATAACTTTGAGATCATCCGATTCGGGAGTTAGAATGCTAATGCCCTTCTTATTTTCTTCAACGAGGTTCTTTGACAGGAGGCTCATCAAGTCTTCCGTTTTGATCTAAAATATTTAAAATTATTTGTAAGATAGAAAATAAAACTTAATTAAAACAAATATCAAAACTTACGTTGTATCCCTGAAGAACTTTTTGAAAATCAAACCTCTTGACGAGCTGATCCAACAAAATGTCATCATCGCACTGCGCCATTAGATCAAGGCACGCTCTTTCGTCATCTTTTTTAGATTGTTTCACGGGACTCGTTTGAATTGAAGAGTCTATCGAGAGTCTCTTGGAAACTCTTGAGCCTCTCATTTTACAATCATACGATGATGAATCTAAGTCATTGCTCTCTTTTTTTTCAAGTTCTTCAAACGAATCGTCGATGGACTTGGTTCTTTCAGGTCGTTTCTTTTCCATTGGCGTACTTGAGGATACACAATTTTTAATCCTTATCTTTTTTTCTGGTGATTTTATCCTCAGCTTTTCCTCGTATCTGTGACAACCATTTTGATTTTTAATCAACAAATAGATAAACGTTTGATACTTCTACATATTCAAGTTTTGTTGTTTGATGTTTATTAATTTATTTATTTCAGCTAGAAAAAGTCTACCTTGATAGAGCTCTTTTGACGCTATCGACTTTTGGACTAACAATAGGCAACCTGTTGATCTCACGCTCGGTTAATTGAGCTAATTCACCAACCGTGCGAATGCACTTCATCAAAAAGTGCTTTGCCAAGTCGTCCACGAACATAGGATCCACCAACTCAGCACTAATTGTGTCAACTGCATCGTTGCAAGAGGTCAGGGAAGGGCAGACTGGCAGCATCGAGTCCAGTGCCTCGGGTTGGTTCAATTGCGCAACGCTTGATTATGAATTAAAAAAACATTTTACTGCTGAATATTTGTACGGCCATTGATCTTATAAAACCGCAAAACTGCCACATGTACTATACCTTACGAATAAGTTTATGACTTTTTTTTTCTCTCACCTGTTTTGGGACTCCTGCAAAAGCGCTGGATCCGAGAATACTGAATCAGAGACTGACGACGGATCGGCTGGTTGATCTTTTTTTTGGAAGCTAGCCAATATTTTTTTATTCGCCGTTACTGCATACGACCAATTGAGACTAGTAGACAAATTATTGATATCTATGGTATCTTCCAAAGAAACGCTGCGATCGGTAGATTTTCGAGAAATACTGGAAATGCTTATCGAATCCGGCTTAACGGGAGAGTAGTTTAGCTCAGTTTGAGTGGAAGTTTTGGTTATGGCCATAGCCTTGATTTCTGATGCTGCTGAGGCCAAAAACAGCTCCTCCTCAAGCCTATTTTGCTTTTGACTGACTTGATCTTCCGTCAAAATATCATCATTCTCATGGCTTTCAAGCATAGTTAGTAGCTTTATCTTTGGACTAGGCGGTTGGTTCAAATTACTATTGGATTCGTTCATTTCTCGCTCCATCCGTCGCCTCAATCTCCTTGTTCCAATAGGACTGCGAACTGTCGGCAATTTTTCGAGCCTTGGAGGAGACGACGTGTCTGTCATTATTTCATAGCCCATTTGGCGCGACACTGGCGGGTCAGCGAAACTTACACGTTTTTTCTGGAATTCCAAAACACAATGTTATACATTAAAAGAAAAGTTGTGACAAATCAATTGACTTTACCTTACTGCCAGGTGTTTCGAGTTCGCATTCTTGCATTCTTTTCAGTATACTGGCACTTGGCGAGGCGGTGAGCGACGGTGGATTGGCATTAGACCACTCCAGGATGGGCAGCTCCTTTTTCTTAGGAGAATCTTCCGAGGAGTCAGATGTATCGTTCTGTGAAAATAGTTCTTTCTGTGTGTTGATAATGTCATTGTCCCCAGCCTGCAGATGCTTCTCTAGTTTCGGAGATATGCGTTCGCCGTCATTCTTCAAGTTGCAAAACATGGCCATCGAAGGCGAGGAAGACCTTTCAGGAGCTTTTAGATTATTAAAATTGTTCATGTTGCTGAACATTTTGGACTGTCGACTGTTGAGCGGGCTTGAAACTCGCTCGGTCTCTTTCACGATGGATTTGTCTTTTTTCAATGGGACTATCGTTACCTCGTCTGTGAGATTAAAATCGGATTTCGTAGTTTCAGGGGAGCCAACTTTGTCACCCACCGATTGCTTCGTGACAAGATCAACCATCCAAGCGGCACGTCCACCAAAGGCGTAATTTTTTTTGAAAATTCGCGAAGTCGAACCTTTCGGTGATGACGTGGGGTTCGTTGCAGTAGCTGGTTTTCCAATATTATTTTCAACTGTTTTTGCTTCCAGCTCCGCTATCGCAGTAGTTTTCTTAGCATCGACTGTGACTGGGAAAACTGATACCGTATTATCTTCTGAATCTGCTGGAGTTTCATCGATGATTTTTTTATTTATCACCGTCACCGCTTCACTGACCTCTATTTCAGGCACTTTTTCCACAGGAATGGGCTTCTGAAGCATTTCCACTTTCTTTATTTTTATCACACACTCCGATTTACCGAATTTCGGATGAAAACTTGGCTCCTGCGAACTTTCCACTATATCTGGATCTTGAGTCGCTTTCATGTCCATCGAAGCTTTATTGGACACGGTGGATTTGGCAGGAATACTTGGCTCGTTTGTTTCAATTTCTTCTTCAACAGAAACACACTCGATGTCGACAACTTCTTGCGAGTTTGGTACTTGTGTTTCATTCTTCTTTTTAGAGACAGTCTCGATTGTTTCGGGCAAGGACTTACGAGTTCCACGATTGTTTGGGCCTTCCGCACTGTCCGCTTTTCTCTCCTTGTTGTTTGCCGTCGACTCTTTTTGTTTGTTAGCGTCAGATTTCATCAAAATAGGAAGTAACTGCGAATCAAATCCCTTGAGAGAATGCCTCTTCACCTTGATCTTCTGTTGCTGACTGCTATCCGACTTTGTGGGCGAAGTATCTTTCAGTTTGGAAGGTGTAGCGGCACCCTTACCCTCTTTAAATTTAGAAATCGTAGTAGCAGCATCTTTGTCGTCCTTCGCTTTGGTAGGTGTAGCTACTTCTTTAGCTTTGGCTGGCGTGGCAACTTTGTCTTCCTTGTACTTTGCTAAAACTTTGTCCTCCTTAAGCTTCTTATCACCTGTCGCGGTGGTTTCTTTGCCAGCACTGTAACGCCGATTCGGCAGAGTTTCAAACACCATGTCGATTTGTAGCCTGTTGAGCTCGATCAGGGTTTTTTTCGGCAGATTTTTCTTTTCCTCGCCATCGGATTTGTTGCTGTCCAGGCTATTGCACACCTCCAAAGATTCCGTGATCCTCGGCCTCTTGACGCGCTCGATGCTCAGCGCACCATCCGAGTTGCTGTCCGAGTTCCGCCGCTTTTTGCCCCCAAGGGGTTGCAACTGTTCCGAACTGTTGAACTTTTTCAACGATAATCGCTTGAGCTGTCCAGATCGACGTGGATTATGATTTTTCTCTGCCGTACCCACTGAATAAAAAAAAAAATAAAAAACTCATCAGTTTTACATTTTGACGGAAAAGATGCGCTTTCTAACAAATATAGTAAAATTAATACGATTTGGCATGTTTTTCTCTCATCTCCGGACACTTGAATCAAAAGCACCGTCCCAGCCTGCCCCGCCCCCAAATGAATAATTCATTCAACATCTGTTAAATTAAAACACCTTCCCGCCCGAGCATGTTGCGCGCTAAAAAAAAAAAAAAAAAAAAAAAAAAAAAAATACAATTCATTGATAAGGTTATGTTAGACGTCAGAGAAATTACATCCGCAAAAACATACACCCAACAGCGATTGTTTGCTGGTACTTGGTCACGCAGGTAACTCAATCCCTCGAAGTAGTAACGCGGCGACACACCAATCATGTACCCAATTGATAAACACACAGCGGAGAGAGAGAGAGAGCTCCCGGGGGAGAGGAGGGGGCGCAGCACTTGTTCCGACACTTGCGATCGTATCACGCGGCACTCGAGAGGGAAAACCCGCTCTTACATAAATGCAGTCGTGGAAAGGCTGAGAATGAAAAGTGTGTCACCTGGTGTACCAGCTGCGGTGGACTCCTCGGCGGTGTTCTTCCGGCGCATCTTGACCCCTTCGATGATCGAAGGTGAGATTTTCTGAAGCTGTTGCTGCTCCTCCTCCACACGCGCAGCGACAGAAGTAGCCTCGTCAGGTGTTTCGGGGGTGACGTTGGACAACGAAGTCAAGGCGGTGGCCTCGGGACTGTTGGTTGTCCTTTGCCTCTGGGGCGATTCCTTGGCGACCGCCGCCGACGACGATTCCCCCGCATCCTTCGATGTTGCAGCCTCCGAACCAGACGTGCAGCTCACCCTGTGCAATACAATTCTCAGCTGTTTTCTTGACTGCGAGTTGATCTCGTGATTCATCTCTCGGCGGCGGTAAAATCAAGACTATACCGCGACGCGTGCCACAGAGTATTTTAAATACACCTCGGGATGCAACCGATGATGAATATTCATTCTTTTCGTCGGATAGGTAGCAAGGTGGGTATTAAATATATCCGGGTTTTCGAGTGCCTCTTTCAGATCACGGGAATTTCTGAGAACAACGCGCTGCTACCAGAAATGACACAACTCACTCGGACCTTTCGTGTTTATCAGACTACGTGTACTACACTATGAGTACTAGATAGATGCGGTTTTGTTTAGCGGTACTTTTTATATATTTCTGAAGAAAGAGAGAGCGGGAGGGGGTAGAGAAAGAGAGAGATAATTTTGTGACACGATTTAAAAATTAAATGTACTTGGGTATATATAATAGGTGTGTATATTTTTTCGACCAAGAGGTAAAATCGTCAAGTGTTATAGGTGCGCGCACGGAGTGTACAAATGGAATTTCTGTACTTTTGGATGATGATGCACGTTGATCATTTTGATCCAAACTGAATAGAAAATAATAACCGATCTGTTCAAGTAAGGTGTTTCCAAACTCTGGGATTCCTCGAAATACATTGACACATCTACTGACAGGCAGAGCTACTGATGTGTCAGCAGAGTGTTATGTTGCAATCAGAAGCGAGAAGTAGCACTATGGCAACTTGCTTGCAGGGTATGCACATTGCACGCGTAAATTTGTAAGTGTATATTTATGTGTATGGGTAATTTATAGACTGGTGCAAAAGGTGTTTACTAGTTTACCGATCGACATAAATTTTTTGTAAAAAAAATAAAAAAGATTTAAAAAAAAGATTATCGAAGTAATGGGATATTGAATATACTCACGCAACAGTTTTTTCCCCAACTTTTTCTTGATCGCGAGGCAAAGCCTGTGTTATATTTCTGAACGTTGATGGCAATCCAGCTTCCACAGCCTCCGTGTTGTTGTTCGTGGCTTCTTTTTTCTGGTTGGCCGTCGATTTCGCCTTTGCGTCGAACCACTCTTGGAGCTGTTGCGAGTCTTGCGAATTAGAAACTGTGAGTTCGTTGTACATTGCCGGTATGTCGTCCTTGCGCTTTTTCAGCTTTTCCTTTTGGTGCTCTGTTAAACGGCCTACGTCCAGCTTTACTTCTGAATTTATCACTACGAAATCCTAGAAGAAAAAAAGAGAGATGAAAACTTTATGAAACCATTATCGCAAAACAATTCCATGAGTCACGTCTACCAACGAATTCTCACCTGAGAATCCGGTTCAATGTTCATAACTTTGGGTTTGACAAAATTTTCTTTCCCCGGCGTTCTGGTGAATGGACTTGCCATTTTTCTGCCAAGAAAACTACCGACCACTGCAGTTTTCTTTTTCGATGTGGCAGCATCGCTTATCTGAACTTTACTGACACTCATTATTTGACTTAGCTCTTTGGCGAGCTCCTCAAAGAAGTTTCTTGTTTTTTCGTCTACGCTACAATTTATATCAGCAATTGGAAAAGTCGCTGCAGCTGTAGTTGGATTCCAAGCTGCCATAATAATTGTCTGTCGGTAGCAGCTCAATAATTCGTCGTTCAAGGATTTTTGAAGACGCGTGAAGAGCCCAACAATGTCTGTCCAAGTTTTCAATATTTCACTACCGAAACTGACGTGGTCGATTTTCGAGATCATTAATTTCACGGCTGGCTCAACGGTTTTCAAGTACAGAGCCGTCTTCTCTATACTGTGGCTGAAGACGCGCAACAAGAAAGACGCAAGGGCTTTCAATACTTGATCAGAAGCAAAGCTTTCGGAGCGAAGGCATTCTATCGTCAAGTTCTTCAGTAAATTCACAAATTCAGGCACTTCTTTTTCTAATTCAGTAAAAACAATATTGTTTGTTAATAACTTCAATGAGCCACAAACATTTAAATTTGGTTAAAAATGTTAACATACCGCTTGACAAAAGGTGGTCATAATTTACTACGGCGAGTAGCGCATCAATGCAAACGGCCGCAAAGTCGCAACATTGGCTATTTTTTTGCATCGAAGAAATTATCATTTTTGACGTTTTTTCCAAGACAACGTTTGGTTTTACAACTACAACTAATTCGGCTTGGTAATCGAATACTTTGAACAAGCTGCACCACGCCTCAGCCACTTTTTTCATCTAAAATTAAATTTCAAGATGATTTATACGAGAAATACTTAGTAGTGTAACGATAAATAAACACGTCACTTACCAAAGATATGTCGTTTGGCACACAACTAATGAAAGGAAAAGCTGTGATGCTTTCAATTGTTTTGAAATTATATTCTATCGAGGTGCCTTCATTAATGGGCTGTGCATCTTCAATATACTTTTGTGCTATTCTAGCGAGGATGCACCAAATGTCGTATACAACGTGGTTTTTTTTTGCTTCACTAATGGATTTAAGTACTGTTTGCATCAATTCCAATGTTTCCGGATAGTACGCGTTTGCACTTGAAGGTTTCACGACACGATTGAGTAACAATTCAAAAGACATGCAATGATCCCTGAAAAAGTAAAGTTAATTTGTTTTTCTGCCAATAATTGTAAAAAGTAGTAAGCTCGATTAAATTTTACTTTGTGAAGAGTGAAAAATCATCAATTTTCAGAAATGTGTTAATGAGCTCAAGCAATGCACTTTCTGTGAATTGCCCATTCTTTAAAATTTTATGAAAATCTTTAAAAATAGTATCCATCAAGAAATCACTTATCAAAGGTATTTTGATAAACTGATGTTTAATCAATTCACTAACAACACTGGAAATCTCTTGGTACATTGGAACCTAAAATTTTTTTTGAAATATTACAAACTTGAAAATGAAAGCATTAAAAATATGAAAATGGTAAATGTCATCCATCATTGATGTGAACTCGTGTCTGTATTACCTTCATTTTATCATATCCTTCAATACGTGCCAACAAGTTTTCCCACATAATTGTAACCATAAGTGGCTTGTTTGTAATAACATCATTTGGCGAAAGTCCCAATAGAACGATACTCTCACCAAAGCAATAAATAAGTATTTTGTAAATTTTCTCAAAAACAGCGTTATTAACGGTATTGGGCAAATTTTCATTAATAATGGAAGCTGGAATTTTTGACAAATCATTGTTTACAATCAACTGAGCAAGGGCTTCAATTGCAAAAATTTGTGTCTTGACAAATTTTTTTCCTAAAGCTGCACTACTATCGTTTACTTGTACGAAAAGAGGCTTATCACCAAAAGGTCCAAAACATATAGTTAAAAAAGGCACTAAAACTGTATCCGTAAATTCAGATAAGCTAGAACATATTTTAATCAGCAAGTGCCACCACACTTCCATTTTAGTGAGCACCATTACTTCAGTTCTGCTATTTTTTGCGTTTAGTGGGACACACAGAAGCTTTATACGACGCACCGTTGCTAATTCGCGTGGCTCCAAAGCAAAATTATCTATTAAACATTTCCAACTCAAGAAAGCTTGCCTAAAAATTATTGTTGTCAACAATTATCACTTATTCGATATTTATGCAAAAAAAATTATTGAAACCCAAGCAAAAGTTATCTCAATCGTTCAATTAATTAAAAAAAAATTTTTTTTTTAATAATAAAAAATGATAAGGCCCAGATTTAGGAGATTAATAATATTTATCTTTGTAATGGATATTATTAGTTATTTTTTTTATTTCAAAATTTTTTTAGAATAATTAATAATAAAGAATATATGTTATTAACGACAAGTTTCAGTTGACTAAGTTATATTAGTTATTATCAGTTTTTTTTTTTTTCCTTTCAATAAGTCACTCATGAAGTAGTTAGAAAAAAATAATCAATAATATTTAATATTGACAGTTATTCAATTCTCTTCTCAGTCTGAAATCTGAACTTCATTGTTTCTTATTATCGATTTTTACAACACTAACCATTAATTATTAACTAATTTAATTTTTGCTTGGTAAAAGTGATAGTTTTGTTACTTACTTTCTATTGATATCACCAGATTTGAAAGCAAGTTCTTCAACTTTCAACAAACTATTAACAAGAGTGGAGCCTTTGTGAAGATCAGTACCGACTAGAGCAATACTGGTCTCCCATTGCTGGGCCCACTCCAAGCAACATTCGTTTACCAACAACGTCATACGCTTGCAGTACACGTTTTGCAAAGATTGCTTGAACTTATCCCAAATTTCTTTATGGAACGACCGTACTCTCGTACCAAGGTCGTTTTTGGTTGCTAGCTGCAGTACCTTAAGGGCTTGAGATCTTTGCCGCTCGTTACCCATAAAAGCCAAAAGTACAACCTTGTCCATGATAAACGTATCAAACTGCTTGATAGAAAGTCCACAAGAAGACAAATCACACATTCTGCACAATAGTTCTAAGCTTCTGTCTACAACTCGTTCTTCAAACTCTTCGTTTTCATCGAGAACTCTGTCTGCTGTATTTATCACAAATGAATTATCAGCATTTTCCGGTAGCAGCCAAGTCATGCTCTTTGGTTGAATTGACTCCAAACAGTCATAAAGAAAATCAATTACTGATTTCGTGACAATTGTTGCCACTGTTTCATCTTTAAGAATGCTCAAAGATTCGAGTATTTTAAGTCTGAAAATTCATTATGAAATTTTAATAATACAAATCTCGTACAATGAACACTGAATCTCGCCCAAGGATTAAAACTAACCTTTTTTTTCGATTGATTTGTAAAACTGCCTTGAAAAAATCAAAGTTTTTGTCTCTGGATTCAGGTAAGATTATATCAAGGGTACGCTGTGCCTCCAACAGCAATCTATCATCCAAAGTATTCTCCGTTAGGTTTCCCAGTATTACAGAGCAAAGCTCACAAAAGTCTTTATTACTGATGGTTTTTATCATTTTTTGTTCATTCAAATGTAATCTGTAATGTACAATAATACACAACAATGTGTTTTAAAGGGTAAAGCAAGTATTTGTACTTTGTACAATCAGTTTACACACACACATACACACACATATACGTGAACTTGAATATTTACTATATAAGTTCACGTATGTGATTAAACTGCACCTAGAAGGTTGAAACTTTGCTAAAAATTTCTTCATAACGAAAAAAATATGGAACCGAATTATCCTTGGAGCTACTTTTTTCTTTCTATGTTATGACTTTCAAAACCAAAACAATAAATTTCCAAGAAACCCGGCCATTTGTAAATATCACAGCAATCCGGTGTTGAAAATTAAAAGTAATTACAACTTAATAAAAAGTACAAGAACTTTATTGATATTTACTACACAAGAGTATTAGAAAACTGCAAACTTACCGTCGAAGGGAGGTTAAAGCTTGAGCCTTGTCGGAGTCCAGGGAGCTGGCCTCCTTAAGCATTTTGAGGGTCATTTGGACGGTGCCCACCGCACTTGTCATTGTCAATTGCCAATTATGTACTCTTACGTATAATTATGTAATACATACGATGATGGTCTTGAAACTTAAAAAATAAGGACGCTATAGAAAACTAAAAAATATTCACTGAATACGTATCGTAATTCAACACACGCGCATTCCCTTACACTATACTTACACATTGTCTGGCAAGAGTGGCAAGACGTATGTATGATGAGAACGCGCGGGAAACTATGGGGAGATATATATAGTAAGTAGGAAAGTGAGACAGACCATGGGGTGTAATAGCAGTTACATATGTACGACGTGACAACGTTGCGTGGTTGGGGGCGCTACTGTCGATTTACTGGTGATGTGATCCGCAATCACCAGCAGTAAAGCAGACGACGTCGGTCTATACTTGCTATTTTTCGTGACATTTTCCGACATTCTATCGTCTGCTTTGCTTTGTTTATACGCAATCAGAAAATGTCACGAAAAAGAGCTAGTAGACCGACGTCGTCTGCTTTACTGCTGGTGAGATTGCGGATCACACTTAGAGAATGTATATATTCTCTAAGACATCACCAGTAAATCAACAGTAGCGCCCCCAACCACGCAACGTTGTCACGTCGTACATATGTAACTGCTGGCGGCGATTGCGGATTACACCCCATGGTATAAAGGATATTTTCGGAATATTCGGATCATCCGAGCCAAGTCAGGCCAAGTTGCACCCTGATCCTGATCAACGCGCCACGCGCCATTCGACTGTCAAGTGTCAAACTTGAACCAATATTGGTTGCCTGTATAAGCCTCAGCGAATAAAATCGGCAGATTCATTTCTTTTCCAAGCGGGCAACAAATAACACGTAAGTATATAAATGAGGATACGATAACATGGAGTACATCTATATACGGAACTCTATTGAAGAGATTAAATTTAAGTGTACGAAAAAAAAACCGCGAAGTTTGAAGTCTTAAATTTTTTTTTGACAAATAAACATAAAATATGATTTTAACATTGTCCAATAGTTGTTAATATGATAGTTGTTTATCGTTCTATTTTTATTTTATGGTTATGGTTGTTCCTCGTGTTTTAATACTATAAATTACTTCAAGAATTCAAACTTTGCGGTTTGCGAATCAAGGTACGGGAGCTATTGGGATTATGCCTCTACCACGTGACCTCAGTATATATATGACTAATATAGAGGCGAAATAACACAGGTCTTATGGGAGGAATCTTGTTTTTATTTTTTTTTCGCACTTAAAAAGATATTGAGCTTTAAAAGGTTGTTAATTCCATGTTACTGACATTATGAGAGTTACGTAGTTATTTTTTTCCTTTAGTGAATTCGTTCATGAAGGTTGAAACAGCGTTTTGAACGTATACGGAGTGCCGTTTAACCCTACTTTGAGCTGTTTGTTTACCTCTGAGCATCAGCAGCAGTGGCGCAGCAGCAGCAACAGCTGAAACAAACAGCTCAAAGTAGGGTTAAACGGCACTCCGTATACGTTCAAAACGCTGTTTCAACCTTCATGAACGAATTCACCAAAGGAAAAAAATAACTACGTAACTCTCATTATGTCAGTAACATGGAATTAACAATCTTTTTAAGCTCAATATCTTTTTAAGTGCGAAAAAAAAATAAAAACAAGATTCCTCCTGTAAGACCTGTGTTATTTCGCATCTATATTAGTCATATATATACTGAGGTCACGTGGTAGAGGCATAATCCCAATTCACATAGACATTTTTTGCTTATTTCATTGTGAACGTTCATATTGAAAACGGGGTTCCACTGTTCCGCTAAACTCAAATTGAGTGAACAGACTGAACAGACCTATACTGTGTTCTCTGTCAGGAGCCGTACCATATAACTTTTTTTAGCTTCGCGAGCCTATGTTATAACCATAGAGGTATAAGAATAGAGGAGAAAAGGGGGCGTGATATGCGACAGCAGAATTCGCTACGTAACGAGGCATCTGTCTTTGTCTGGCAGTTATGTTATTGGTCGAGTCATACATGAGATTGAATCAACTGTAGGATTCAGGACGAAGAAGTAGCCAATAACGTGGCTTTGGCAACAAGGACAGATGCCCCGTTACACTTAGTTATGCTGTCGCTGCCGCTAATGGGCTAGTATAGCGCTTTTCCCCTCTATTCTTATACCTCTATGGTTATAACATAGGCCGATGTACAGAAAAATAGTTATATGGTACGGCCCCTGCAGGGGTAGGTAGGTAGAAAAGTCAATGTCTGAACGGTTAGTTTCATACGTGTATGAAAGTATGTTTCATACTGTAGAAAACTTTTGACTTTCATACAGTTTACGACATATCCGATATAATTTCAAGGTAGTTGACAAGGAAATCGATTTTCTATAAATTTTCTCGAAACTTAGCAAATAAGTACATTTTAGTGTCCTTCACACATCAGTACAATTTTAACATAGGTACCGCAGCTAAAAACTAAGATATTAACTTATAAATTTATGGCTTTTATCATGGGATGCCTCTGTTACGCTGATGTGAGCCTTGCAGTTTTAAAGATTACAAGAATAGTTTTCTATACATTTTTAAAGAAAACTAACTTTTGAATCCGTGGAATCCAAGGAATATTTTGCATTATCTCATGATGTTCCTTCCGCTACTTGTTTTTGAGGAATTTCAGTACAAACATCGTGTATTTCGAGCGAACGTAACCAATTTAGCAGACAGCTTATATATAAAATTTGAGACATGACAACGTCGTTTGCCCTCGTTGTATATATACATCTACGTCATTCATGAACTCAAAATATAATTTGAAACTGTGGAATGTAAGTCGTGTAAATAATAAACTTATTAATAAACAGAAAAATGTGCAATAAAATTATCAAATGAATAATCTAGTATATGATTACAGAAATTAACCAAAATATATTTGTATTACAACAATCTGTCAAATAAATTCTTGAACAATGATTTTTTATTATCAAATATTGTAACAAGTAAAACACCTATTTCACTAATAAATTTCGTAGAAATAACCAGTACAGATGGTATTAGTTTTTTAAACTATATTTTAACTTTTATTTTCCATATTTACATTTTTTTTTTAAAAGTCAGTAAATGAGCAAATAACTTTTTTGTTTCTTGTGATTCTAGCTTTACCGTTGATTATTTCTGAAAATAAGTTTTGTATACCTTCTTCACCACTTACTGTGTAAATATCTACAAGTGAAGTATATGTTATATTATTTGCTGACAGTCGTTTCAACATTAGTAGTGACAAGACTTCTCGAAGCTCTTTCAGAAATTTCAAACCATGACTACTTTTTTCAGACATTAAAAAATCAGTGTAGTAATTATAAAAACTTTTGCGTGTATTAATTAAATAATCTTCTGCATCGAATGCAGAAATAAGCTGTTGTAAAATTGTAACGTCAAACAGTGCCTCATGAAAACTTCCTTGTTCTTGTATCAGTAGCTAAAGTTTGTAACTTGAACATTCCTTGTCTGTTTCGATCTGGTAACATGTAACGAAACACTGATAGGGAATATCAGAGAAACCAAAAATTATTTTTTCAAATTTATCCAGTAAATTATTATTAATAATAGCCTTTAATAAACGTGGGACATCAAAACGGGCATTGTGAGCAACTAAAGTATGTCTTTCGTTTTTCAGGAATAAATTTAAAAATGTCAAAAATTATTTCAAAGCATCAACAATATGTACAGCGTCCAATTTTTTATCATGATGATATAATACTCCATTCATGTGATGTAAACCATTAATGATATTAGTATTTTCAGTTATAATTCTGGTCGACGTAATATAAATATTAAATTTTTTATCATCACACGCAGCACCAATTTGTAATATATCATCTTGCATAGCAAGACCCGTGGTTTCAATATCAAAATATACAAATTTTAATTCGTTGGCTGATTTGAAAATACTATTATCGACTGTGTTTTTCAGTTTTACTTCGATTTTGTCAAAATTTATGTTTGACTTGTAAGTAGTACCCTCTTTTTTTTCTATTTCTTTCCGGAGCAATTGCTTTTTTTTTTTTAATTGTAATCTTTTAACTTTGGTTGTTCTTAACTTAGATTGAAGCGACCTTATCAATCTAGTACGATCACTTTGCAGAGCAAAGTTTTCAGTATGAATCCCAGGTAATAAACCCAAATTTTTTTTGTATTCTAATATACATTTTTCTCCATCATTTTTAACACAAACGCTGTCAGCAACTAAAATATCGCACGATGAGCTTTTACTTAAACACTTATTTTTTGGAGCTTTATGAGCAACGATATTGTTGAAACTTTCGTTTGGCTGACTAGATGCTGATACAGAGAACTTATGAGCATTAATTGCATACTTTTCGAAAAATTTTACAAGCGACTCGTACAAAGATTGCTCAGAAAAAGTAAAGCTGTGTTTGTATTCGTTACTGCACCAATCACCACAGTTCTCGTGCCTTCCAAATAGGTGATCAGCAAGCTTTCTCAATACTTGAGCTAAATTTTCGCTGTTTCCTTGATTTTGAGCAATCGCATAAGTAAAACACTTCTTAACGTGTGCAATAGCTCCAGATCTATTCAGTTGCTTATGATGAGCTCGCATTTTGTATAGTTCACCCGTGAAATTTTTTACTAGGTGGTTTCTGTCAGCTAACTTATGAATATATACATCTGGTTTGTCGTTTCTTACAGCAGAAATCATACTACTATCTTCGTCTCCAACAATTACTCGAACTTGCAGATTAGTATCTTGTAAGATTTTACTATGATTGATTAACTGAACTCCTGCATCAGCTTCCATCGCTTTTGCACTTCCGCGGAAGTTAAGCCGGCAATCGTGATCATCTTTCTTACGCCCAAGATCACATTTGGCACATTTACGGTTTCTCGTTGTAAAATCAAGAATTTTTTTTGATAGATAACCGATGATGCAACTATAGCCATTTAAGCTATCATAGCTGTGTTCATTTCCTCGTGTACTCCAGCCTGTGTCAAAAGATACTATAATATTAACAGAAGCGTCTACAGTGGTGTTCAATAGATTATTTTGCCCCAGAAAATTTTCCTTGTTTTCTATATTTAAACTCTGTACACATAGTTGAGGATTACGTGGAGTGTCTTTTTTTCTGTTGAGATTGGATTTCTGGATGTACAAAGAAGGAGAATTATGTCTTGGAGTATCTTCTTTGTCGGGGTTGGAATTCTGGAGGCACATATAAGGATATAGTACGTCATCGACGATGTTTTGTGGTCTGTAATACGAGATGGCAGTATTTAATTTCTAGTGAATACATTTTATTGATTTACATTTATTTTAAGAAATTATTAAATGTAAAAATAGTTCATCAAATGTAAAAATAGTTTTTTGCATAAATAAAGATTTGACAATAAATTATGCTTAAATACTCCATAGGAGTTAATTTTAAATGTATGCAACAAACAAACAGAAATAACGAGCAACTAAAAAGTATTTAACAAAAAAAAAAAAAAATCAACTTTGTAATAGTCTACTTGACTCTTCTGCAGAGCGTACACTATAGTAATAGAGTAAAAGTGACTAAATTAAAAAAGTCTTACAAAGTAAAATACAAATCATCGCCATTATTAAGTACTAAAATCTTTTCGTTCATCGCTGCTCTTCTACAACTATTTAACTATTTTTTGCTTCGATTTCAATCGATGTCCCAGCCAGGTTTTCATATGGTCGATAAACACTCTCAGAAATAACTGGTATATTTGCACAGGCAAGAATTTTATTTAAACTAGTTTTTCCTGTACCGGAATGAACAACTCCTGCAATTTAATATTATTTCGTAAGAATGACCTTTTTCCCACAAATATACTGTTAAAAACATAAGATTTAAAAGACATGCAATTTAAAAAAATTACCTAGTATAAGAGCCTTGTTGATTTCAGAACACTTTTTATCAATTTTACCAGTCTCAACACGGGTTTCTTTCTCACATGTTGTACAGAGAACCATTAGTGTAGAGTGAAATCACATACGGTTTTCATTAACAATATTCTGTAAACTCAAAATTTCTGGACAGTCTCGACAAACTAGATTTTTTCCTAATTCAACCAAATCAACGATTCTTCTTCTTTCTTGACTCTCTTTTATGTGTACAAACGGTTTTTTTGCCTCAAATACGTTTTGATTATTTTCTAAACTTATGAATCCTTCCTGTAACGAACTTTCTCCTACTTCTGTTGGTTTAGCAACTTTTGATCTTCCTTTCTGTGCACATAATTCTTTACGAATCACTGCTTTCTTTGCTTCATTCATACGATGTACACAAGTACTGTATTTCTTACCTAACTTTTTTGTTACAAATTTTCCGTTCTTCAATCTTAGATTATTCATATTTATTTGCAAAATAAACCGGCTGAGCACAAATTAAGTAATACGATAACCTAATTCTCAAAAAAAAGGTAAACAAAAATAATATACATGTATGTATACATATACATATGTATGAAAATGCAACGTTGCCCGATTTCGTCAAGCAGTGCAGACAGCCAATTTTTGCTCTTCTGCGCACGAAAAGAGACGAGTGGTACTCAACCATTTCTACTTTTACTATACAGTAATGTTATACGCAGTAATCTTCGTTCTCACTGAGCACGACTGCATCTTGTCAACTACCTTGTAAGCTTCGAATGTTTATTTTAAGACATCTTTATGAAAAAAAAATTCTTCAGGATGTTTTAAGGTGCGTATGAGATATTTTCGAAACATCCACTAAAAATATCAAAAAATTTTGAGAAATTCTTTTTGTTGGTTGGAATTGTGATGAACTCCTAACTTAACTCTGCCGTTCTCTTTTTTTAAATAGTGATCGTAGCATTGCACACTTATAAAAGTTATAAAAACAAAAGTTGTTTGGAAAGCAATAAATAATGGAACGCACAGGAAGACCGAAAAATGCCTATTAGAAAGAAGGAAAATTCGAAGAAGTCTTCATCGAAGGAAAACTGACAGCTTTTTGCCCGTCTTGTAAAGAAACGCTGCAAAATATGGCTGAATCAAGGTTGAGGGCTCATAGGTTATTTATGTTTTTTTTTAAAGTTATTTTTACTCCAGAAATTATACATAAATAAGTATTTAATATAGGTAACTCACAATCAGTGTTGTATTAATTATTTGTCTTAACTTTATCTATATTTCATACTTTTACACACATTGTGTTCCTCAGGTAAAAAGCTATTTTTAATATTTTTAATTTACATTAAAGTCGATGAAACGTATAGTGTGCTATTTTGTGATTTAGATAAGCAATAATTCATCTTTAACTAGTTAAAAAGAAATAGAACCTTCATCTGAGTGCACCTCTGCTAACAAAAAAAAAACAAATTAAAAAGAACAAAAGCATCACATCGTTTGTTGATACTATTGACAGTCTCACTTATTCGCAAATTAACAGAAATTTTTTGAAATTTTTAATAAGTCATAACATTGAACTGACTAGTACACAGGGCCGGAATATGCCTTTTGCCGCCCTACGCCAATATCATTGTGCCGCCCTCTCAAGGAGAGCGTTTTTCTATATATGTATATATATGTGTGTGTGTGTGTGTTTCTCTCTCTCTCTCTCTCTCTCTCTCTCTCTCTCTCTCTATATATATATATATATATATATATATATATATATATATATATATATATATATATGTGTGTGTGTGTGTGTGTGTGTGTGTGTGTGTGTGTGTGTGTAGTTACATCATGTCGTATATGTACGTATAAGAATGAAGAAATGTTATTTTGTTTTAAAATGATAGTAACACAAGAAAGTTGAATGCACCAAGAACTTTATACTTATCAGTGACTTTTAACAATTTGATAATTATTATATTGCAATTTTTAATAAATTATTTATTAACATTATTACATAATAGAACATAAATTTTATGTTGCATTTATGTGTATTAAGTACATCTATTTGCCTCCTTGGTGGTGTGGGAAAGAAGATGAAAATAAATATTTTTAAAACTAAGTAAAATTAAAATTTATTGTTTGTAGAAGTAATTTTTACTCATTAGAAAAAGTTGTAAGGGGACAAGAAACATGGTGTGGAAAGGCTTTGGGAGACAAAAAAAATAGCGTGGTGGGTCTGTGGGGGTCTGTGGGGGGACAAGAAAAATGGTGAGGGGGGCTGTGGGGGGGGGCAAGAAAAATAGTGTGGGGGGCTGTGGGGATCTAAGAAAAAAGTTATAAAATGTCAAATTAATTATGAAAACGGTCGAATTTCAGCTTATATGTGGGAGGGGGGCTGTGGGGAGATATGTGGAATGCCCCACATAAATAACTATATAATATAGGGATATATATACACACGTGCCTATAACAAACTCTTCTTGATCTTCCATATGCTTGCGAAACTAGTAACAAGCAGTGGATTGGTGGGGATCAGAATCCTCATCTATGAGCTGATGACCGACATCCCACCGTTTTTCCTGGAGCAGAGAAAAAAACCCGACAGCTCGACAATATCATAGCTCATCCTTAGATCGAAGCCCTCTTATCCGGACTCAATGAGCCAAAACTTCAGCAACTTTATCAGAGCTTGCTTAATAAAAATCCACGCTCGCAGCTAGGAAGTGGTCCCAAGGACGCTATGGACGTCGAATGAAAACAAGTTGTTTGGTCGCTTTGACTTTGACTTAAAGGCGCTGGCGTGGCGCGAAGTCTCACTGCCCAAGGTCCCCGAAATCAGCCATGAGCTTAACACGAGTAATTTTTAGGAGGAATTAAACAAGATCAACGTCGTTGAGTATGAGGGCAAAGTCCTCCAGAATACATAAAGGATGTGTTATCCTCACTTGTTATTTAATTTAAAGCATTACACGATTAAACAAATAACAAATACTATTAATTTTTTCCCACAGGGATACACTTACGTGTCACCAGTCACCATTCAGAATATGATGCCGGACGAGATAAACCCTCGGCTTGCAAACCAATCTCCGATGTCGCCACAGTGATCCATGAACCCCCGGCGCTTAGCCCTCAAAGCTTATATGCATTACGAGGAGTCGAGTTTCTTCGTAAAGTACGAGCTCGAGAACAACGAGCTGCTTGGCGACGAAACCTACTTGGTGTGACAGTGCTGCCAGGATCGTAAAACACAGATCGACTTTGACATTAAAATAATGCCTAATATCCAGTATTGGCAAAAACTGTTGAGCGCATGTCAAAGCCACCAAAATATTGGTAAGCTGATCGATGTACACGAGGACAGTGCATTCGTGTATTTGATTACTGAGCTGCTAGCTGGTGGTGAGCTGCTGGCACCCGCTTATTATTATTATTGTTATTATGTGTATCCATTATTATTAATGTCATTGTAGATGCCATAGGTTATTCACTTGGTACATTTCTATAGCCTCCTGTTACTTGGTACATTTGTTTAATTTCGAGCAGACAATCGAATTCGGGTCTGCACAGTTAAAGAACGCCTGCCAGCGCAAGCGCACGTCCTGATTCGGGATATACCATACGCGGCGCCCGAGGTGATAATGTGCAGTACGAGCTACGACGAGCGTTGCGCCGTGTGGAGCCTTAGGGCCGTCGTATATGAATAATAATTTTTTCTTTTTTATTTATTTTTCTCATTACTCATCATTTTAAAAACCATGGATGTAACTAATGTATAGTGTCTTATATTGTTGCAAAAAAGCCATGCAGCACGAGAAAGCAAACAGTCTGAGACTCAGTCGTGCTGGTAGTGGATGTGTCGTCTGGGCATTTCATCGTTGCAGCCGAAGTACTGGAGCCGAGAAGTCCAAAAAAAAAGAAAGTGCTCCGACACGATCAAGATAGTTGGGGAGTTGACGTCCGGGCCAGTGACGTGACCGTGCAAAAAGCGCGTAGAGCAACACTGATTAAATGACATTTAATTAATGCTGTTCTGATTTGCGTTTTAAATAGTATACCTGTAATCGCAAGCAGCGATTTACTGAAATTGCCAAGTAATACAAGAAACTAATGAAATTCAAAGCATTTATTGCATAAAAACTATTGCATATAACTTTAGAATTTTTGTTAAGGTTGGGCGACTTGCTATTCCTTTTCACATCCTGTCACAAATCTCTTATTTTGTAAGAAATGTCATGCATAAGAGAAATCAGCTATTCAGACACATTTTGGCGGTAGTCATATTATAAACCTCCTAACAGGAATAAATTTACAGACATGACAAAGGACACTAGTTTGCTTTGCCAAGGTCTTTTATAGTACAGCACAGAATTTTTGATTATTAAAATATAACTTTTAATATATTTATTTATTAGTTTCCAACCAATGTGGTCAAGAAACAGCTCATTACAGCGATCTTTATAAACACATTCCAGTACAAAAGTTTAATATTTACAACTACCAATAATAAATTCAAAATTGTATTAAAAAATATATCCAAACTTAAGTACTTAATCTTAGTTTTATCTTAGTCTATATATTCTATGTATATATATTCTATAAATTATTCTATATCTGTCTTATCCTATGCCTAGATAATCGTATCATTGTGTTTACTTACTTCATCGTAACCGTACATATTTAACGCTTAGAATACTTTTTGCACCTTTTTTTTTTTTTTGTATTATTCTACTCTATATTTTTGCTATTTTACACGAATAAACATCCTTTAACATTTTATTTACATTTATATCACCATTCAATTCTCCGCATATTTCATTGCCTTTTTACAATTACACATTCTTTTATTGAATGTTCTAATGGAACTTCAAATGTACTACGTTTTTAATGCGAAAAAAAAATTTAATAACTCATTAATGCAGACTTGTGAGGTGAGAACACAAATATAGAAAATATAAACATAGCGTAACGCTTGAAGGCTCAAACAATTCTTCCTTTATGGTAGGGATTCTATTAACAAGTATTTTTATTTGTGAATTTATAATTTTTTAGGGATGCAATTTTGCCTATATGATTTGATTTCTGCTTTTATGAGGATGACAGAGATGTACATATAAGTTAATCAATTAAAATGCAATATAGTTAGCAGCTATTAAGCTTAATATTATTTTCCTATTATAGCCCCTAGAAAAATTATCTAGTTTTACCCTGCAAGGGGGCAATTTTATCACCTAGAAATTTATAATATACGCCTTTAATTTATATTTATATTCTTTTATTTATTATATTTTTTCTTTTTTGACAATTAATAAAAGACACGAAATCTGTAAAATAAACAATTCAAAGAATTAGCGCGAAGGACATAATCCGCGCTGTCGACTGCGCGCAGGAAGCTAGATTAGATATGCGCAGGAATCATCAGCGAATACGGAGAATTGATTGTGCGCCGAGAGATAACGTAGATTGCGGTGGCGAATTATCTCAAAGTCGGCTATAAAGGCACCGACATGCGAGGAAAAGGGTCCTCTTGCAGCGAACCTGAGACGCGTGGATCCGCTGTCTACCCAGACCTGGAACTCTCCCGTGCACCGGTACTAACCGCGTCGATCACGAGCCAAGAGAGAAAGCGACCACGTAGTTGAGAGACTAGGGATAGCGACGGCGCTTCTTGGGTGAAATACTGGTATAGATTACTAGAGCGTTGCTCTAGGTACCCAAGGTCCCGAAAACGACCTAACCCTACGTAACTCGTTCAGGATAGGCATAGAGCCCAGGACCAGCACCCCGAGGCTATACTACTCTCGGTGAAACCTCCAACGCGAAAGAGAAATTTTGCGAGAAAATTTAAAAATCTTCTAAAATTTATTTTGGAAAAATTCAAAGTTAAAAGTATAATCTGGTTTTGATTCAAGCACCAAATTCAACTTATCTTGAAATAATTCACAGCCTTTGAAATAAAATAGAAACGTTTCAGTTGGTAATTAAAAAATTAAGATAGTTATTAAAATAAATATAAGTAAAGAACCTAGCGATTAAAAACATAATTTTATCATTAAAATAAAGGTGAATAAATCTACAAAAAAAAACAATTGATTGTACTTATTTAATTAAACTTTCCCCTCCACAAATGATTACGAGTCTCCTTTTTTAGAGTTTAAGAATAAAAACTAGAATCGTAGCTGTTGAGATATTTTATGAAATTATTTTATATAAAAGAGGAAAGCTGAGAATTTTGTCTGTACCCAAAAAAGGCAGAAATAAATTTATTTAGAAAGATAAAGACATTAACTTAAAGGAATATTCAAGGAACGATAAAAATCATTAAAGTAATAATCAAAAATAATTACTGTATATCGCGCAGGAATTAATTGATTATTCTACAAGTAAATTTTAAAACTTGATGATAATTATTTTTAAATATTTTTTTTTATATATAATCGGCAATCCGAGCTACTTCGCTCTTTTACACAGGGCAACAAACCCGCCCTTCAACATATAAACACTAACATTGTTTGTGTGTTGGTTCCTAATCTTAGAGTTTCCTCAATACAGATAATCTTCTTAGCCGATTGTTACCACCGCCAATTAACCGAGGTTATACTCAAAAAAAGGGAAGTCGTAACCCATAGTAGGTAAAGGGTTCTATTTAATTTCTTGTAAATTAAGCCCAGGAATAAACAGTAACGGCTAACAGCTAACAGACTAGCACCGCAACATTTATTTACGGATCGAATCAGTTTTTTTTATTTTTGTTAAAATAGAATATATATTCTAATACAAAACGTAACAACGCTGACCTTTTATGCCTGTTGTTAGAAACATATACATTTTGAGCCTTAGATAGTAACGCTGTGTTAATATTTAATTTTTTTGTGTGATAACCATACAAATCTGCAGAACTTTTCTCTTAATTGTTTTTAAATATTAAAGTATAGTAAAGCCTAACGTTGCAAATAAATTGCGCCCACAATGTGCAAAAACTTAATGCCCATCGTCAAACAAAAGTAGTTTTAAGCTGCTGCTAAATTATCTTAATAATATCTATTCGTCCCATATGTCACTTGGCCTCAAAGTGTTCATTTTTAAATTAGTCTCCAACATCGTAATAATATTTAATAGCTTGGCGTTTTTCCTACGCTCGTCCTTTAATTTTTTTCTGAGGTCTAGAACATTTCCCGATTCCTTGATTTTTGCGTGAATCATTACTAATGAACTATGTAAACTTTTAGAATCATACGTCATTGTTTGTATGATATTATCTTTCTCCTTAAGATACTTTTGCTGGCAAAAAATTTCTTCGTCTTTTTCACTAAGCAAGGAAGTCAAAATGGAGATTTTGTCCCGTAGTTTTCTTATCGCCTCATTTTTCGATTGGAAAACTTTTAGTAGCTTAGTTCTTTTACCAGCAATACAAGAACTAACACGCTTCAGCCGAGCTTTTATTTCTCTTAGCTGAAAAAAATTGAATAAAAACATATATATTTGTTAAGATCGTTTTTGTTTGTTATTTAATTTTATCATTTAAACCTTAAATTCTACGATTTTCTCAAAAACTATAGATTTTTATTGTATCATACCTTCATATCCTTATAATGAAGAACCTGCTGATCAACTACTGTTTTATTAATAAGCTGAGATATTTTAGATCGCAGTCTCGAAATGGTTCGTGTATGGGCAGCTAGATCGTTCGAACTCTCCTCCTCGAGTTTTGTCCGCAATCTTTCGATTCGCAAGTGCTGTTCTGATGTTGTCTCTAGAAGATATTCTTGCTCGAGTAGTAGTTCTTCGTTTTTCTCCTCCAAATCTTTAACCTTCTTGTGTACCTTATCTTCAACTTGAAAGTACTTTAACAACCTTTCCTCAAGCCTAAGGATTTGACCAACTGGTTCTTTCTGGGGATGGCTTAAATAATCAGCAGCGTGCGTCGCGCTTATCTGTTTGGGTGGAGAAACAATATCGTTTTTATGGCTGGTGCTTGAGCCACATAAGTCAAGCGCTTTCATTCCCTGAATTATGTTGTCAAGCTGAGCTTGAAAGTTAGATGATTCTTGACTCTTTTCTTTACTGGTTTCGAGAAGCTCTTCTTTCTCTTCCGTCCGCGCGATGATAAAAACCTCCAGCTCCTGAACATGACGATTGAGGGTCTCTTCTCTCTCAGTTTGGGTTTGAGCTTGTTTCATCATATCCTGGATTACTAGGCGCAGTTCATTAATTTTTTCAGAAGACATTTTTAACTTTTTTTCGGTTTCTGCAGATTTTGACTCGACCTCACGTAATTTGGCTTCTAAATTGGCCACCTGTTTTTATAAATATATATTTTGTTAGCCAAGAGTGTTAATGCCATCGACATAATATATTTTGTACAAAGCAGCTGAAGAAAATCGTAGAGAAGTGGATGAGATTTTCTTGACTCGTGAGATAAGTCAAGAGGAGTTCATACAAGAGCTCAAGTTCGTCAAATCTTTTAGTGAAAACTTAAGACTCCAAGCTTATGTTAAATATCTCAAAGAAAAAATAAAAAATAGCTGTAGAGAAAAAGATAACAATTCTTTTGAAGCACATTAGAAAAAGAACACTGCAGGTTAATGAATAACCTAGTTTTAAATGTAAATAAAAAATGCAAAAGTAATATTTAACAAAATTGCGGCTGGAACCAAGACTAACAAATTTAACTTCGTAATAAGATAAAAGTTAATGCGGATTTTTTTTTGTTTTTCTACATACATTTTTTCTAATCAAGTTATGTTTGATCCATCTCATTACTCTCAGGAACTTAAAGCTTAGTTCAAAATAAAACTACACTATCTCAAAAATGATAAGCGTATGACAAATATGTCACTTGGTAGGTGATACTTGAAATTTTTTTTTTATTCATTATTAACGAGTAAAAAAAATTTTAATTTAAAATTTTTTATGTAGTCTAAGTCCAAGAAAGTGACAAACTGCAAAAAAATTCCAGCTATTGATTAAAAATATTAAAAAAGCAAATGAACAGATACAAATATTAAAATCAGAATTGGAGGAAAATTACACCTAAGAGATGGAAGAATTGCGCACTTTTTCTGAATAACAGTGTTCAGTGTTTAAAAAAAAAGCAATGTTTCGAGTAAATATTTAGTTGGCAATCAAAAAAAAATAAAATCACAGCAAAATCAAAGGTCCAACTAAAGACTTGTTTATCAGCGGTAAATCCAGTCATAGTTTGGGTAATAGTGGTGATGCCACAGGTCATTTATTCTCTACTATACATGAGCAATATTTGGTTAATGTTTTACTGAAATTTTGTTACTTTAAACTCCTTTTTTAATTTTTATTTTAATTCTACGTAACTGGACATAATAAGCAACTAATATTATTCCACTCCACAGCAAAATGATTATTTATTATTTATTCTTTGAGATATTTAATTTAATTTTCAAAGTAACTTAGTTTTGTGTATTGTAATTTTATAGGCTCCAATTGTTTAACGTTCTGTCTTGTTTTTGTAAGCTCAACGATCAAGTCTGTTAAATAAGTTATCATATTTTCTAACTTAAGAATTTAAAAACAGTGAACATTAATCACTAAAAAAATTCTTTTCATTAAAGAAAAATTAATTTTACCTTTTTAGTATAACTGTCAAAGCAGGAAACTAGAAACCGGACTTCCATGTGTAATATATCTTTAGAATCTAATGCTTTTCCTAACGACGTTGTCAATGCTTCAATCACAACATTCCTTTGATGTAGGTCTTCAAATAACAGTCGAATCTGTTGCAAAAACGTGATTTATCAATATTCAACATTTGTGAGAAAGAAGAAACAAATTTTAACATTAAAAATTAATTAATACGCATTATATTATTCTTATAAATGAACTGTTTTAATTGTTTTTTTTTAAGTAGCTTATGCCTCTATTTTGTCAATTAAATATTAAGCCAACGTAACTTGGCTTGGAGTAAAACTATATTAATCTTCTGGTGTAGTGTTTTTAAGAAATTAAAAATACTTAAATGCATCTCTTTTTTTCGTCTCGTTAAAAAAAAAAAAATTGTTTGTTTCATCAAAAAAAATCTTGAACTTGGTCAAAAATCTAACACGATCATTTCTATTTTTATTTCGCACCTTAAATTTCGGATTTGTTATTCAACGTACAATATCTTTCATTAATCTTGTACTTATATATTTACGAATAATAAAGAGAACATTTTCACAATACACTGCAATCTTTACATTGTCTTTTGCAGTAAACTTTTTGTCTGTGTATTAGTAGTGTAGTATTTATATTCCACGTATACCCAATATTTAGATCTCAAATGGTCACGTGACTCTTGCAATATAAATATCTAATTAAGGTAAAAATAAGAGAGGTCTTATTAGAAAACTCTGTATTTATTTATTTTATTACACTGTAAACAATTCTAAAAAAATTAAAAGATTTTGATAATACAATTTTTTAAGAAGATATCAATGCCTTAACTATCTTTTTCCTAACGCAATCGATCTTTCGAAGCTTAAAACTTTTCTTTCAACTCATGAGATGCACATTTAACCTGTTCAAACCTCTTCTATTTTCGACTATGCATAGGTAAACCAACAGGATTTTGGTAAGGTCAAATGTTTGTTTGCGCTCACTAAGGACAGTATTAGCTTAAAAAAACCAATTGAAAGTGCGGAAAAATAGCTTAGGTATCATTGTCTTCTTAAAGTTATATTATTCAAAACTTAATATTATATTACAACTAGCGGCCCCCCGTCTTGGCTTCGCCCGAGACTTACTAAATGGAACACCGTAGTGTGTTGACGAGTTATGTGAAACGTTTTCAGTTACAAATTTTACATCTACTCCTGCTACTTCTTAGAACAAAAAACTTCTTATTAAAAACATATTTGTTCAGAATCCATACAGTTTATTTGGTCAAACAATAAGCGTAAAAAATAAATAAATGTAATTATGCTGAAAAGTACTGTGCATTCCTTACGTCATAAAATAATCGTTGGCCCTGAAGGGCCGTTGATTTGCAGCTTCTCCCATATAATTTACCAAAAGGGATATTTTTTAAAGCTGTTTAGATCCAAAACTAACAAAAAATATATTTAAAAAAAAATTTTTTTTTCTTATCTCACAATTTTTTTACAACAACTAAGTCCTGGAGCTTGATCTCTACATTTTTTGTGGCCACAGAAATACAAATACATTTTCTACTTATTTAAAAATCTAAAAGATTTAAGAGATAACTGTGAGGGTGCAATGAAAAGCTTATCTCTCACGTAATGGATTCTTTATTTGTCGATTTTGACGCTGCTGTTCCAATCTCGATAAATTTTTTGCGTCAGCTTCTTGACGCCTAAAATTTGTCTTTATTAAATACATTTAAAATTTTCCTTCCAATTCACCCTCCTGCGGTTATTGGCATGCTTACGACTTTTGTGACCCCTAAAGGCTATTTTCTGCCAACTTTGTTAAGTCCTAATATATTTGTTGGCAATGTAATTCGACGTCCGATGGCCCCGAAAAAAAACCGGTAAGCTTTTTAAGTAAACTCTTTCTTAACTAAAGTTTACAGCAATTGTGACTACCTGGATACCTCAGGGTGATATTCTCTGGCCTGCTGTTGAAGTCCCAGACTAATCGGGAGAAAAATAAAAGTTCGAAGCTTTGGAGCTAGTTGTAGAGTTCTTTCCCAACGTCTCCTGGTATAACGCCGAAGTTAGTGTCTAAAGCACTTTTTTTTTGCAGACTCAGTTGTTTTGGTGATCTAAGGTGAAGAGATTGGTTTGTGATGTTTGCCCGTTGAAGACTATTCCGTTGGTTCAAGTTTATTTTTTTTCTTTTATAGCTGTTAGGTTCGCCTAGCGCAGACTGAGAGGATCGACGATTACTGGTTGAATGCTTAGAGTCGAGAGGGCAACATAGGGTTGTCGGTCACCAGAGTTCCCAGCCTTGCGACGAACAGCTCCGCTCGTCACGACTGATAGTGAATGACTGACTTGGTTTAATGGCGGTCGTCTTTAGTTAACATAGTCTTTTAGTCGACGAATCGCTTCCGAAAACGGTAGTAAAAATGTATTTGTTGGTAAGGTAGTTTAAACATAGGTGGCCCTTAAAAGTATCGATGAGATTGATGGTTGATCAGGGAACGTAAATACTTATAGTGACCCTGAAAAAGACCAGTGGTAAAACTTTGAGCTATTCCTTATGATTATTCCTGATGTTGAAGAGCTAGCTACAGGTAGCTTGACTCTTACCCTCGAAGTCTCTGTGTACGAAGACCGTGATGGAAGGAGGTACACCGCTAACCAAAGAATATCAGATCTTCGGGTCGTTCCCCGGATAACCAACCGCTCATCGTTAGTCGGGAAAATGGGCCGAGAGAGTACCTTCTCTGTCGGTATGCTGTTGGGAACGACCACTGAGAAGAAAGCCGTTGTAGCTTCCCGTGCTCCTGAGGGCTGTTTTCTCTGGATTACATTTGTAGTTCAAAATTCCCTGACGGCACCAGGCGGGATGGTGAAACGGCCACATTATTCTGAAGTGTTGGGGCAGGTGGTGCTCTGGCTAGATACGTCTCCTGGTATTCCGCCAGAGACGTTATAGAGAATAAATGTTTATTGGAGGCACTCGTCGCTCATGGAGGGTCAGGGTGGAAGTAGACCTAGATCACTTGTCCAATGGGGAAGAGTGATGTCGGTAACTGGGATACCCAACTGCACGACTATCATCTACATTTTCGTTGCAATTTAATGAACTGCTAGTAGACGACTGCAAAAAGTTCCAAGATGCCCTGGCCTAGTATAACCACACTTATTCAATTCTGTTAAGGGGAGCTTCGATTTTATGTCGACGCCTCCTAGCGGATCCTACTGAACTCAACTGAAAAGCAGGCGTATTTTTGAGAAACTTTGAGCTTATTTATTGCTATCGCTATGAGATTTTTCAAGATAAAAACTATACTAAAACCATCTAGGAAGTGCGAAGAATCGGTATGCAAAATTTCAGCAAAATCGGTTCAGTAGTTTTCGTGGTTAGCGATTCCAATGGTTTTAGTGACTTTGCTTTATATGTTAGTAAGATTATATTATTTATTGCAAAAAAAACCGTACTGTGTCATTGTGGTAAATGCGTTTATTTATTTTTCAATAATTTCACTTGTCATAAAAGTGAAGAATAATTGAGCACACTGGGCCATTGGGGTAAAGGCACTTGTTTATTACATAAGCAAATTACATAAGTATTACATAAGTTAATTTTAACAATTTATTTCTTAGACTACATTAAAATAAGACAAAATGTCACCAGCAGCTTATTAAATGAAAGTTTGTAGAGTTATAAAAAAACTACAACTCTATAATTCCAATTTTGTTTTACTATTCCTAGACTCATGAACAATTTTATAACAAACTGAAGTTTAACATTAAAATTTGTGCAATATAGTTTTATTCTAAAGTATCTATTTTTGTTTATCTATATTTTTATTCGAAATTTTGTTGAAATCTTAATATTGATTTTTCAAGTATTTGTCGTACACGCCACGATGTTTTGTGAATTTTCATGGTACAGATGTACATTCTGAATCATAAAATTTTCTTATATTGAATTACGCATCAGTTAATTGTAACATTAAAGGTTTAAGCATAAATTAAAATCAGAAAAGTTCAGTGAGTATTATGTTATATTTTATCATTTTTGTCAGATATGCCACACATTACTTGTACATTCCTGATAATGTGATGGGTTTGATCAAAGAAAATAATACGTTAATATTTAAAATTGTTCATGTATTCGCTATGTTAACTTGCTTTGGGTCGTCAGGTAACTTGCAACGTGTGACTCAACTCCAAAACTGTGAATATTTTAAAAAATTCTTGAATTTATTCATACAAATAATAAAGGTTTTAATCATACGAAGTTTAGTTTTTTTTTATTTTTTTTTTATTTATTTTTTTTATTTTATTTTTATTTTTTTTTTTTTCTTACACCAAGTTACCACGGCAGCCTACTTGGCCTAGTCGCGGGGGCCACCCACTCACCACCTATTTGCATGAGTGTTTTCCCGCACCTATTCCCAACCGTTTTACTGATATCATACCTAATCTATGGGCACAGTGGGAGTATCTCTGGTGAAACACCTTGCCAGTTAAGCTGACACTCTCTGCACCAATGGTGCATTGGCTCCACTCGCCACTGTGTAGCCTTTCCCCGGAAAGGACTCCATATTGCAGGACGTCCAATCCTTGCCGGTCAAGCCAGCGCTCTCTGACGAAGCATCGGGCGATCCCAATACTCATTGTATAGTTTTTAGGTATTGTATTCGCTTCAAGTTCCAAGCAGAAACCCGGAGAAGATAAAATGATATACACCAGCAACTATGGTGTCGATTGAGGTAAATCTAGGAGGAAGCCTGAGGCATCAAATCTACACGGAAATATGTTTTCCTTTGAAAGCTGACGTACGAGAGATGCGCTTACTCATAGATGGCATGACGTACTAGAATACTAGAGGGAACGGTACCTCAAGTCAATATTTGTTTCTGTACTTCATACAGTCTGACTCAGTCATCAATTTATTCGCATAACGTGGGCATGCAATCCGGGTTCGGTACCTCAGATTCGAGGGTATTACCTACCGTTCCCTCTAATAACCAAGAACGTCGTGCCATCTATGGGTGAGTACATATCGTACACAAGCTCCTAGGAGACATCACATTTCTGTTAGGTTCTGTACCTTAGATTCTGAGGGACAGTCTGTTGTTCCCCCTTAAGGAACTAGAATTCTAATAACTGAGTACGTCATACCATATATGGGTTAGTGCATCTCGTACGCAAGCTTTCAGAGAAAGACATATTTCCATGTACGTAGTCCGTAGATATCTTTTCATATTTTAGAAACTAAACATTTCATGACAGTATATAAAGCGTTAAATATGCAGTTTATTTAATCATTAGGTGGGGCTTTTTTATGCCATTTAACTTAGTGCTATTTTTGTGGCATAACAGTCGTTTAAAGTTTGGTAAATGAAACCAAGACCTATTTGTTACGTCTGCCTAACCATACATCAAGCAAATGCATCGTTTTGATATACTGTGTACTATATCTCACTAATAAACATAATAAAGTCGCTAAAACAGTTGCAATCACTAACCACGAAAACTACTCAACCGATCTTGCTCAAATTTTGCATAATGATTCTTGACACTTCCTACATGATTTTAGCAAAGTTTTTGTCTTGGTAAAAGTATTAACAACAGTAATCAGAAATAAATAAGCTTAAAATTTTTTAAAAATACTCGAGCTTTTCACTTTTGTTTAGTAGGATCCGCGAAGCAGCGTAGAAGTAAAATCGAATCTACGTGCAATATAATTATATAAGTCTAGTTATTATAATCCCAAGCAAAGTACCAAACACCACAGTCGATCACCGTCAGTGCATAAAGCATAGAGCTGGAAGTCGTGCAGCTGGGTATCCTGGCTACAGACAACACTGTTCTCTAATGGATTAGCAACTTACGTCGACCTCCATCCTGAACCACCAAGATTGACGAGTGCTACCAATAAAAAGGTGTTTCAAATGGTAAGGTTTTGGGCAAAACACCAGGAGACGTATCTATCCAGAACACCATCTCATCTAGTATTTTGATATTTCATGGCTGTTTTTCTAACCGTCCTGAGAATACCAGAGCATATTTCACTACAACATTAAGCCAGGGAAAACAACCCTGAGGAGTTTGGGCAGCTACACAGCCTCCTTCTTAGTGGTCGTCTTAATGGAATACCAACAGAGAAGGTATTTTCCAGACCCACTTTACCGACTACCGATGAGCAGTTGAATATCCGGGAAATGCCTTTAAGATGAGGTATTATTTAATCAGCGGCGTACCTCCCTCCACCACAAACTGCTTACACAGAGACTCCTAGAATAAGAGTCCAGCTACCCGCAGCCAGCTCTCTATCATCGAAAATACTGATATGAAATAGCTAGAAGTTTCGTCACGGGCCGTTTTGAGGGTCATAATGAGTAGCTACGTTCCCTTCTTAACCATCAATCACATCCTTTCTTTTAAAGGCTAATTAAGGTTAAACAGAACTAAGAGTTTGCAAAAAAAGAAGGTTCTCTAGACACCAACAACTTCAGCATAATATCAGGAGACGTTGTAGTTTTTCTCCTGATCATTCTAGTGACACAATAGCGGGCCGTTACTGTATAGAGGTAGCCACGTTTACTGGAAATTTCGATAAAAGAAGAGTTTTTGTAAGAAGCTCACTAGCCTTTTTTAGGGCCATCAGACGCCGATCTACCATGCCAGCAAGTATATTAGAACTTAACAAAGTAGACGACAAATAGTCTTTCGGCCTCACAAAGGTTGTTACCATGCTAAAAATCGTAAGAGGGCGAATTAGAAGAATTACAATTTTGGGCGTAAATAAACTGACGCAAAACATTCATGGAGATTGAAGCACTAGCATCAAAACCGACAAATATATAATTTGTTGAGTGAGATATCATTTTATTATAACCCTAAGAGTAATCTCATGAATCTTTCAGATTTTTCAATAGGTAGAGCATGTATTTTTGTGGCAATAAAAAATGTAAAAATTGAGCTCCAGGAATTTGTCGCTCTGGTAATAAGTTGTCAGATTATAGAAGAGTTTTTTTAATTATTTATTTTTAGTCCATTGTAAATCTTTATAGCTTTAAAAAATAGTCTTTTTTGTAGAATATACGGAAAAAACTGCAAATTAACGGCCCTTTACGGCCAACGATAATTTCATGATAGGAATTTAACGCCACTCTTCAGCATAATGATATTTTTTTCTCTCCTAACAGCTATTATTTGACCAACTGAACTGTATGGATTCTGAACAAATAAGTTTTTAATAAGATAATTTTTGTTTTCAGAAGTGTCATGAATAGATGTAAAATTTTTAACTGCAACCGTATCACATCACATGTCAACATACGACAGTATTACACTTAGGGTCATCTCGGTCGGAGGTCACTAGTTATAATATACATCTCTTCTCTATGTTATATAGTTTGATTTGTGGGGCGCTTTACATAACCTTCTCAAGGGCATTCCGTATATCATTTATAATTTCTACTTTACTGACTTTTCTATAATAAGAAATTATTGTTAATAACTAATTATATAACTATTTAAACCCAAAATGATAAGAACAGCCTCCAAGCTGGTACTTTCAGGATTAAATCAAGCCCAAATTCTATGCAACCCGTTGCGAATTGAGAGAAAAAAAGTTACATTTCAGATTGTGCACACCGACCCACTTGTTACGTACGATATGCTGGGCATATCATACTGACTCACCCTAGTAACGACAAGCCTACGCTAGTAAAGGACACCAATAGGGGGAACGAGCTTATATAAGGCCTTGCGAGACAAATCGGGGCACTCGAGCGTCTTTTAGGCAAGAGACCGAACGATGAGTAGAAAACACCGCGCGAAACACGCCTCTGCCTTCAAGAAGCTAATAAATAATTGACCAACGAGTTGAGTTCTTTTCGTGACGCACCTCCTTACCAGCTTCTTAATCCTACGTAACACACTTTTTTATAATCACGAAATGTAACTTTTTTCTCTAAGTTCGCAACAAATTGTATTGAATTTAGGCTTGAGTGTTTCTTCAAAGTACCAGCTTGCGGGCTCTTCTCATCGTTTTGGGTTTAAATAGTTAGATAATTAGTTATTAATAATAGTTTCTTATTATAGGGAAGTCAATAAGGTAGACATTTTTAATAATATACGGAATGCCCTTAAACCCCCCCATTACTATTCTACTATGGCCCTAAGAATTAAACACTGTCCCCTCATCAGCCCTTTTTAAATAAAGGGAAAATTCGTCGTATTACTACGTTATTTTAAGTCAATAAATATTGGATTCAGCCCATCCGTGGCTCCTCTTTCTTCACACCATTTTTTCTGTTTCAATGCACTCCTATTTCTGCGTGATATTTTTTTTTACAAACTGACTATATAACACGACCTCAAGACCTACTTTTTCATTCAAAAAACATTTGTACATACTTTTTTTAAAAAGTTTGATTTTTAAAATAAATCTTTAATTGTGTAAGGAAGATTTTTTTTTTAAATTTGAATGATATTGATAGATGATTGATCCCTAATATTTATAAATACAGTAAGTATTATAAAAAAATGTTATAAATTCTAATGAATAAGTATTCAATTAACAAAGGATGAAAAAAAAACTGATCAATATTATACTTAATTGTGAAAGTATCTTAAGTACTTCGCTGGAACTTGTTTTTTATTGGTCTGAATAACCATTTTTTATTTACATTTATAATGAACCTTACTTGATCGTTAACCACAGGCCAACTGAAGCTAATTCATTATGATATCTTTTTATGTAATTCTTATAACAACTTATACAATTAGTGTTTTTTAATCATTAAGATTTTTTTTATTGTAATTAAATATTTTAAGCCTCCTAGTGAAAACAAAACCTATGTGAAGAATTATAATTCATTAATAGGGTGTTAGCGCGCAAAATGTAGTATATGTATATCCTCTTTATACCTTTAATGAATATTATATAAAGACACATGTCTTGATTTACATAGGATACAAGGGGTCTTACTTACAATCGAATTTTTTTAGAAACTCTTATGCTTTTCTATGTTTTACTATAAAATATTTAACTTTAAATTTATCCAAAGACATCTATGAACTACTTGGATTATGCCATTAACTCCCTTTCAGTCTCCAACTTTTGCCACGGGCGAGAGTGTCAGATCTTATTCTGAGAGCAGTTATCCATACATCACTACCTTTCTTGTCTATTTTTACCAAATTACCCTCCTTTCCATGAAAATGCGAGTTTTTCATGAAAAGCTCTTGTTAAGTTTCCCTCGGACTACTCGGTCGTTCATCCTATTGGGTACTATTTACAGGGTGCAGTTATTTACAGTTATTTAGTACTTTAGAAATAATAAAGTTTAATGAAAGAATTCTTCCCAATTAACTATCTGACTCGCTGTACTTACTATTGTAAAATACCGTTAGTGCCTACACCTGACAAGCTGCCTGTGTGTGTGTTTAGCTTTTCCTCAAAAAGATGACCCTCAGAGTATTTTTTTTTTTTTTTTTTTTTTTTTTTTTTTTTTTTTTTATTCGGGTTACCGCGACAGCCTATTGGCTCAGTCACTGGGGCTACCCACTCACCACCTATGTGTGGGGGTGTATTGCTACACTAATTCAATCTTCTCTTTAATTGAAACCATACAAATCATACCATGGGCAGAGTGGAAGAATCTCCAGTGTAACACACCTTGTCAGTTAAGCTGACATTCTCTGCACCGGAGGGAAGTGCATCGGGTCAACTCGCCACTGTGTAGCCTGGGTCCGAAGCATCGGATCCAGGCTAATTAGCATCCCCGGAGAAGCCCCATGTTTTAGGGGCCACTCCTCGCCGGTAAGGCCGGCATCCCTGCCTGGCATCGGGCCCACTAATCCCTACCTATTAGGCCCTAACACTGTTTCGCATTCACCCAGGCCCGAAGACCTGTGGAGCAAGGAGAAAACCCTGGAATTACTCTGAAGTAAAATTCCACGGAAAAACCCGCCCCGAAACAGCCGGGGTTACATAGGAACTTTTTTCGGTGAAAACAGTTTTTGAAAAAATCTGCACTCACCGGAAATCGAACCCACGACCCCTAGAACAGCGTTGTATTAGTAGCAAGCACGCTAACCACTAAGCCAACGCCGCTCCTTAATTTCTGCCATTGCTTACTGGCAAGTCATCGAGCAGCATCGAGAATGTAGATGATAGTTGTGCAGCTGGGTGTCTCGGTAATCGACGACACTCTTTCCCAATGGACAAGTGACCTAGGTCTACTTCCACCCTAATCCTCCAGGATTGACGAGTGCCACCAACAAAAAACTAATCATACTAATAAAGTCTCCGGTGGAATACCAGGAGACGTGTCTAACCAGAGCACAACTTGCAGGTGGCCGTTTCACCATCCAGCCTGGTGCCGTCAGAGAATTATACATTACAAATGTAAACTAGGAAAGATAGTCCTGAGGAGCACGGGCAGTTTTAGCATTTAAGCTAAACGGTTCGCAACGAAAGTTATAAAAACTTTTGGATCTTTTTTAATCCAGAATGGAACCGTTGCCGAATCCGACCAAAAAATACACCTAGTAGTCGAAAAATCGTCTTCATTTTTAATTAATACAGATAATTGCGTCGCTAAAAGCGCTCCTTTTAATTCTAATCTCGGTATCGTTAGTCTTTTCGTTGGAGCTACGCAACTTTTTGCAGCGATTATGGACGTGTGAAAGGAGTTTTTTCCAATTTAAAAACGTCAGTACGCAACTGAAGCATACGCTTGCTTATTAGCGTCACAGAATACATGTAACTCGGCATTTCTCTGTTGTGAATCATGTATTTGATAGCACCTACCGATGTAACATTTTTCCACACGATTTGAATCGTCCAGCCACTCACACCATTTACTAAATTTTGTATCCTTCATTTGCTCATCCCACATTACTTTACTTGCCCGTACATCTTGCATCAAAATTCGCGAGTGAATTACAAACGGGGTCAAGAAACTGAGCAGGTCAAAAATTGACATAATAACGGACAAAAATTCACTTTTCGTTGGTCTTTTGCTTTTGTTTAGTAGCTCGGGTTTTTTTTTGTTAAGTTTTACGTTAAAGCTTAGTTTATCTGAATTATTGTTCCAGCGTAAGCCTAAAATTTTCTCGCCTGCACAATTGTTTGAATCTATCTTTAAAAGTTGATCTAAATTTTCTTTTTTCTTGATATTAGCAAAAATTGATGCGTCGTTACATGACCAGCTATGCATTTCCTAGTCGGCATGGGAATTTATTTTAATGACTTCATGAACTCGACTGTAAAAATTTTTAACGACACTTTTCGCACTTTCCAGATATTTAAATTTAAAGAGATTATTATTTTTATTTTTGATAAAAAGCGCAGAACATGGAAAAGATTTAGCACCAAAAAGCATGGAACTCATTATGAATTCCTGAGGTGGATTTTTCCTATCTTCTCCCCTCCAAAGAAAACGTTGAGCATTGCGATCTTCTGGTCTGATTTTGATTTTTAAAAGCATTTCACGCATATTTAATTTTACGGCAAAAATAAACTGATGAAATCGCATAATGACGCCAGGAAGAGGTTTTAGTAGATCAGGACCGACTAATAAGAGATCGTTAAAACTCTTTGAATCTGTTTTGGCTGTGGCGTCAAAAACTAACCTGACCTTTCCCGGTTTATTTACGTTTCAAACTCCAAAATGTGGAAGATACCGAACTTTTTCTCCTAAAACTTTTTCACCAGCCTTGATCGCGAACTTATTTTGAAATTAGCGCGTCATTTCCTTGTAATATAGCTGAGCGTACTCAAGGTCTTTATCGAGTTTTTTTTCTAATAATACTAACCGACGAAATGCGCTTGTTCGACAGTCAGAAAAAGTTTCGTCTCTTGACTTTCATAAAAAATCAACCTCCCAAGAACCATTTGTGTATTGGTTTGTTTGTTCTAAAATGTCCATAGTTAATTCATTTTCAGAGGTATTGGTGTTTCTTCTGACTATACCGACTGCATCTGGATCTAAATAGAATCGTACGAGTCCTTCAAGGTTTTCATCGAAATTGCATCGACTCAAATTTTCCGGCTCTGAGTTTTTGTTAATGGTATTTATTTGTGTAAATATATTCTAATTTTTAAGATTAGCATTGAAATGTCCATGAATTGCCCACCCTACTAAAGATTTACTGACAAAAAAGAAATCTTTTTGAATTTCTCTTATTTCACGCGTTATTGTAAGATCGATATAATCCTGGCTGATTAGCATGGTGAGAGTCAAACTGCAAGGGCGTTGGTATATACCGGTTTGTTTTTTACATAGTTGAGACACGCCTTTATCGATCTCTTGTGTTGAAAAAGGAAGGCTATTTACAACGAGAATATGTTTCAAAAGAAACGTGAAATTCCCAATCTTTATGTTAATGCTCACTTTCCTATTTGACATAATTATTCCTCTAAGACTTTTCAAGGATAAACTAAAAATTGAAGTTTTGGCACCAATTTTTTTTACAATATTTGCGTGAATTATTGATACTGTTAAGTCTTCATCGAGGAGAATGTCAAATTTTATGGAACTTTTTTCGCCCACCACAATTAAAGAAACGATTCTTAAGTATACTTTAGATTTTAAATTTTTTGGCTGTAAATTATAAACAGAATTTTCTGAGCCTAGCCACGACGCCTTATTTACGCTCGATGAAGACTCTACATCAGAGCTTGCGGAAGCTTTTAAGTTGCCCTTAGATCTGAAATATCTTGGTATAAAAGCTCGTGATGGAATCTGCCACACCTTTTACATCTATCCTTTTTACAATCTTTTCCGATGTGACCCTTATTTAAACTATTAAAACATAAGTCATTTGTCTTAGTGATTTTCCAACGCTCAGCTAACGGAGCCTTAAGATAACCTTTGCACTCGTGTATCAAATCATTCTTTCTCTTGCAATTAAAACATAAACGTTTGTTTTTCTCATTTTCAGCACGCATCTCACTTCTAGTATGATAAAAAGTTTTAGTTAAAAATACACTTCTTTTTTGTCGAGAACTGCGACTTGTTCATTCGGAAGTTTTTGTGCTAGAATCGTTTGTACGCGACGCGGAAATTCCAGCTGCTAAAACAATTTCGGCTTCTACGTATAAAAAATTTGACAATCTTTCGAACTCAGCCTTTTCTTGGCCTTTGAAAGCTGCATTGAGTCAGGTAACTTTTAAAATATTTCATTCGATAAATCAGAATTGTGCAAATAACCAACTTTTCCCAAAGACCTTATAGCTGTTACCGAATTTTTCAAATGAGTTGCTACTTCTATTAAATTTTGCTCTCGTGAATCAATTTTTGGCAAATCCTTAAGGTCAATGATTATTTTTTCCAAATCTCACTGCGTGTTTCCGAATCTCATTTCAAGTGTTTTCATTATTTCGTCAGGTTTTCCCCCCAGATACAAAAAAAGCTTTAACCGCATGTCGTGCTTCACCCTTTGAGGCCTCAAAAAGCCTGAGTGAATTTTCCTGATCGGTGTATTCATTGTATAACGTAGTCAAATTAAGAATATGTTTGTTCAAACTTCACCCAGTCAAGCGGGTCCCCAGTTTCATTAAATGTGGTGGGCGACAAAAGTTCCAGAAAATTTGACGTTCTCCTCGATGAAGACTAAACAGTATCAATAATTCACGCAAATATTGCAAAACACATTGGTGCCAAAACTTCAATTTTTAGTTTATCCTTGAAAAGTCTTGGAGGAATAATTATGTCAAATAGGAAAGTGAGCATTAACATAAAGATTGGAAATTTCACGTATCTTTTGGGACATATTCTCGTTGTAAATAGCCTTCCTTTTTCAACACAGGAGATCGATGAAGGCGTGTCTTAACTATGTAAAAAATAAACCGGTATATACCAACGCCCTTGCAGTTTGACTCTCACCATGCTAATTGGCCAGGATTATATCGATCTTATAATAACGCGCGAAATAAAAGAAATTCAAAAAGATTTCTTTTTCGTCAGTAAATCTTCAGTAGGGTAGGCAATTCATGGAAATTTCAATGCTAATCTCAAAAATAAAAATATAAATACACAAATAATTACCATAAACAAAAACTCAGAGCCGGAAAATTTGAGTCGATGCAATTTCGATGAAAACTTTGAAGGACTCGTACGATTTTATTTAGATCTAGATGCAGTCGGTATAGTCAGAAGAAACACCAATACCTCTGAAAATGAATTAACTATGGACATTTTAGAACAATCAAGCCAATACACAAATGGTTTTTGAGAGGTCGAAATTTTATGGAAGTCAAGAGACGAAACTTTTTCTGACTGTCGAACAAGCGCATTTCGTCGGTTAGTATTATTAGAGAAAAAACTCGATAAAGACCTTGAGTACGCTCAGCTATATTACAAGGAAATGACGCGCTAATTTCAAAATAAGTTCGCGATCAAGGCTGGTGAAAAAGTTTTAGGAAAAAAAGTTCGGTATCTTCCACATTTTGGAGTCTGAAACGTAAATAAACCGGGAAAGGTCAGGTTAGTTTTTGACGCCACAGCCAAAACAGATTCAAAGAGTTTCAACGATCTCTTATTAGCCGGTCCTGATCTACTAAAACCTCTTCCTGGCGTCATTATGCGATATCGTCAGTTTATTTTTGCCGTAAAATTGGATATGCGTGATATGCTTTTAAAAATCAAAATCAGACCAGAAGATCGCAATGCTCAACGTTTTCTTTGGAGGGGAGAAGATAGGAAAAATCCGCCTCAGGAATTCATAATGAGTTCCATGCTTTTCGGTGCTAAATTTTTTCCATGTTCTGCGCTTTTTATTAAAAATAAAAATGACAATCTCTTTAAATTTAAATATCTGGAAAGTGCGAAAAGTGTCGTTAAAAATTTTTACAGTCGAGTTCATGAAGTCATTAAAATAAATTCCCATGCTGACTAGGAAATGCATAGCTGGTCATGTAACGACGCATCAATTTTTGCTAATATCAAGAAAAAAGAAAATTTAGATCAACTTTTAAAGATAGATTCAAACAATTGTGCAGGCGAGAAAATTTTAGGCTTACGCTGGAACAATAATTCAGATAAACTAAGCTTTAACTTAAAACTTAACAAAAAAAAACCCGAGCTACTAAACAAAAGCAAAAGACCAACGAAAAGTGAATTTTTGTCCGTTATTATGTCAATTTTTGACCTGCTCAGTTTCTTGACCCCGTTTGTAATTCACTCGCGAATTTTGATGCAAAATGTACGGGCAAGTAAAGTAATGTGGGATGAGCAAATTAAGGATACAGAATTTAATGAATGGTGTGAGTGGCTGAACGATTTAAATCGTGTGGAAAAATGTAACATCGGTAGGTGCTATCAAATACATGATTCACAACAGAGAAATGCCGAGTTACATGTATTCTTTGACGCTAGTGAGCAAGCGTATGCTTCAGTTGTATACTGACGTTTTCAAATTGGGAAAAACTTCTTTCACACGTCCATAATTGCTGCAAAAAGTCGCGTAGCTCCAACGAAAGGACTAACGATACCGAGATTAGATTCAGAAGGAGCACTTTTAGCGACGCAATTATCTGTATTAATTAAAAATGAACACGATTTTAAGACTACTAGGTGTATTTTTTGGTCGGATTCGGCAACGGTTCTATTCTGGATTAAAAAAGATCCAAAAGATTTTAAAACTTTCGTTGCGAACCGTTTAGCTCAAATTCGGAAAAATTCTAAAGAAAGCGAATGGCGATGGGTTTTCTCAAAAGAAAACCCGGTAGATGAGGGTACAAAGTTTGCACCTAGAAGTTTAAATAACGAAAGTCGTTGGTTTAAAGGTCCGAGTTTTTTAAGAAAAGGCGAGAGTGAATCGCCAAAACAAGAATTTATAACTTCCAGTGAAAATTTAAAATACATCGAAATAAAACAAGTTTTTATCCTGCAAATAGGACCACCTTTAATTAAATTTTCACGTTTTCCATCGTGGATTCGACTCATTCGAACTGTTTGACACGTTTTCCAGTACTTATTAAAACTAAAAAACAAACTTAATAGAAAAAAAGAAGACATGCCAATTGAAATTTCACTAACGGATTTACAAATAAAGGCAATAGATTTATGTGTAAAAACTTCTCGAAAATCATCTTTTTTAATTGATATTCACGTGCTAAAAAATCAAATAAAATTTCGAAAAGTAGTAAAATATATAACTTAAATGATTTGATTGACGAAAAAGGAATCTTAAGAACACATGGAAGATTGTCAAATTTCAACAGTAAAAACAAAAATTTAATCTACGAGCCAATTATCTTGGACAGTAATGATCACCTTCCGAAACTTTTAATAAAGCCCTATCATGAGAAATACCTTCACACAAGTCACGATACCATTCTCAACGAAATGAAGCAGAAATTTTGGACTCTTGGTCTCCGACAAGCCTTACGAAGTTTAATTTTTAAATGCACAATTTTCAAAATGAGACGCGGAAAACCCGCAAATCCAAAAATGGCTGCACTACCGTACGCTAAAGTTGCGTATAGAGGAATACCATTTTCACATTGTGGTCTCGATTTTTTCGGACCTATTTTTGTCAAAGTAAGACGAAAAAATGAAAAGAAATGGGGTATTATGCTCATTTGTTTGTCGACCAGAGCTATTTACTTGGAAATTGCTCATAGCTTAAGTACCGACTCTGATATTTTAGCACTCAAAAGATTTATTGCTCAGCATGGAGTGCCTCATGTAATTTATTTTGATAATAGAAATAACTTTAAAGGCATGTGCAGCAAGTTGAAAGAGTCAATAGTTGAATTACATAAATCAAAACAAAAATTCAGAGAATTTTCAGCACATCAAGGTTTTTATTGGAGTTTCAATCCCCCTTCTGCTTTACACTTGGGGGGAGCATGGGAGAGATTGATTCGATCCGTAAAGACTGCAATGTATACTTCACTAAAAGAACAGGCTCCGAATGAGGAAACACTTTTAACGATTTTTTCAGAAATTGAACATTCAGTAAACTCTCGACCATTAACTCATATTTCATTAGACCCGCGTGATAACGAAGCACTGATACCAAACCATTTTTTATTAGGTACCTCATCCAGAGAGATTCGTTTTAATTGCAATAACCCTTTAACTTCCTGCTCTAGTAAATAGTGGAAGATTAGTAAATTCATCACTAACTTGTTTTGGAAGAGGTGGCTTCGTAAATACCTTCCTTCATTGTTACCAAGATCAAAGTTGCATGACGAACAAATACCCCTGAAAGTAGGGGATGTAGTGTTGATCGCTGATAAAGATATCGAACGAAATCAATGGAGGAAAAGACTTATAATTCAGATTTTCTTCGGTTCAGACAAGCAAGTTCGTGTAGCAGAAATTAGAACTGCGAACGAAATCATAAAGCGTCCGACGAGAAAACTAGTTAAATTTCTAGAGGTTCAAAATTAGAATTTCGTACGGGGGGACAAAATGTTACAGTCTACTAATTATTTTTTTAATACTTTCGCTTGCCAAAAATAAAGCTTGATCTTCCGATCTTAAGGGCTGCTCTAGCACGAAGCTAGTAACCGTGCAAGGCCGTGTCACGGCCGGTCGAATAAGAGCTGGTTGGGGGCATGTATTTCCCTTCACCAACATTCCGGTATAGTTCGATAAAAGAAGAGAACTACGAAGTGGGAGTGCAAAGGGACACTCTTGCAGACGGTTGGTCGGGAGCTGGTTTTTAAGACAGAAGAAAGGACGTGTTTACATCAATGAGAAACAGTGATTCTCTTATTGTTATTATTAGTATAATTTATTGTCGTCATTAAAAAGTTTCAATTGTTTTCGTTTATAAACATTTAACAGGGAAACGTACATGTTTGAGTTCGTTTCCATGACAATTTAAAAAAAATACTATTTTAAAAAGCGAGCGAAGATTTGGTTTTTCTGGCAAATCTTTTTTGGGATCAATTCTGATAACATCGAGGAAAAAGTTCAAGCTGTTGTCTGGGAATAAATAAAGAATTTCATTTCTTTTTTCTGAACAGTTGTTTTAGTTTTCTTTCATCTAATATTACACCGGAATAAGCTCTATGATTCTGATGTAAATATATATATGTATACGCCGGGTGATTATTGTTTCACGATCCATACAAGTTTTTTTTAATGCAAATACAGCTGAATTATGCATTTACTAACTATAAAAACACAGATGGAAAGCTTATACAAAAAAATTATTGTTTCATGAGTTTCTTTAAAATAATGTACTTAAAAGCAAGTAGATATAAAAACGTAGCCTTAATGAAGGTAGCTTAAACTTTCGAAACGATATGTATTATCAATTATACATTAGGTTGATCCATGTAGAGACTTTTAGAATGTAATACCTCGTTAGTTAGCCATGCATGACAAATTTTAATAGGAAAATAATGACTATTGTGTTTTTATCACGTCGATAATTAAAAAGTTCCATCTGGCGTTCCATTTGAAATCGTAAATTTTCTTAACAAAGGCAGTAACCACGTCAACATTTTTTTGATGTATAATAAATATTAAATATACTAAATGTTGAATAGTTAAAAATTTTTTGTACTGCTACAAGCTTTTTTGTAAAAATTATGTACACTCGGTGAACACTTGCATTAAATATTATATAGTTGTATTTTAGGCTGTGTAATTTTAGATACAATACATCCTATTTTTTATGCAGGCTTTGCTTACTTTTAAAAACAGTACGCATACCTTGACGCATGCGTCATACATGGATGCATTTTTTTACTGCAGCCACTTGTAGGGATTCTTATTATTGTAGAATTAACTACGTGATTTCATAATAATCAAACGATTTCACACTCCATGATTTTATGGGTATGCTTTTTAAGAAGTATTTGATTACTAATTAAAATATTTGGTGATATTGTTGGTAATTAAAGTAACGCACGTTGGCATTTTTGGGAGACTACACAAGGTGGTCTAATCAGAGGACTAGTAAGAGGTAACTAGTGAGCTTCTTAGGAAAGTAAGCTGTGTACCGACGCCTTTTGTTGCATACTTTACAACAATAACGAATACTATGCTGTATTAATTTTACGGATCAAGACAGCCAATCAGCTACTGTCCCATGTTTCGCAGCTCACTGGCTTACGGGGTGATATCAGTCAGAGACCCCCTGGGTAACCCTGACAGTATACATATACCAAAGTATAAAAAAGTGTATGCAGAAATGCTCCTCGAAACATTTTTCTTTACCATTTTATTGTTATACAGTACATAGTGTATGGTTTTTACCGTTTTTCCTGCAGCCTCCAAAGTATTGATTTTAACGCTTTCATTTTCCTGCTCCATTTTCCTGCAGCAATAAGACTGACGGTTTTTTAGCACTTTTTGACTTTGTCCTTCAAGTCAGAGTACCTACTCTGTTAACTTTTTTTATCGTATCGTAAAACTGCTTCAAAACTTCTTTGGTGGTTAAAAACAACGTTAACTGACGTTACACCACAATTTGCTAACTCTATTTACTTTTTTACTTAGATAGTGAAACTGTTAGGAAACTTATTTTTTAGTGGTTAATAATAATGTTGAAACTTCGACGGGCGTGATTACACACTGAACTGACTAAAGCGCGGGTTGGAATTGTCGGAGAGGTTTGAGTGATTGGAGTTGGGTGAGTCGATGAGTCTCCCACCAGCAGAGCTTGTTATTCTACCTAAATCCGCGCGTAATTAGAACACTGAGAGGCCCAAGCCTTCACCAAGTAAAATGATTGACTGTAGCGTTCTTAAAAGATACTGGCTGCTTCACGAATTTTAAAAACTTCACTAACCATACATCTGTATGTAAATAAATGACTATTTAAATGTTTTTATCCTGTACAAAATTTAAATTTATAAACTACAATAAATTTCTTTTATTTAGAAGTTATTTTGTTCTATACTGTTTAATTTTTATAACTTGGAGGTATTCGACATTTTATAAATTCTCATTAAAAGTTAAAAAAAAATTACGAATTTTTTTCCCATACATACATTAAAAAATTAAAACTGTATTGAGTTTGCAGTTGGTGCAGGCTCCTGGAAAAAAGGTACCTTTCAGACCCAATTATGGAAGATGTATAGCCTATCAGCCGTATAGTACTAGTGTACTATCCGTACATGGCTCCGTAATCATAAAGGTACAATGTGACAGATAACATTGCTTTCAAAACTATACCTTGATCAAAATCGTATTGCGTCATTTATAAGTAATTCTTCTTTATTATGCAAAATATGAAAATAATTATAGATAAAGAAGCGGCTTAATGTACGTTTAATACGACATCTTGCATGTAGGGTACAGATTTTCAAACCAACTAAAATAAAATTTTGACTACAATTGAAAAAAAAAGCTAACTGCAAAACAAGGATTTAGTAATTTTAATACGTATTCTGTTATTTTTTGTGTGAGGACAACAGTTAACATAAAAGTAACAGTGGCAAAAATGCATTTTAATATCGACGCCCCGGGCGAAGACTATGCCCTGCTTCGAAGCTTGGACAAAGACCATGCTTTTTTCCGCAGTCCGGACGAAAACTATGCCCTTTTGTCTGTTCCAGACGAAAACTATGCCCTGCTTCCAAGCATGGACGAAGACTATGCCCTTTTCTCGCGCTTGGATGGAGACTAGCTCTTTTCTCGAGTCTGGACGAAAACGATGACATTTTTTTCTAGTCCGTGTAAAGACTATTACATTTTTTCCGAGTCTGGTCGAAGATATTGACTTTTTCATGAACCCGGATGAAGTACAATTCATTTAAGATCGCCTTACATTTGTGTTTGTAATTAGATATATAGTCAAATATACTTATATAGTGGTTGTTGTTTACATTTATATAAATAATTGTAAATAATAATACGTCATTATAAAATAATAATACAAATTGAGAAGTGTTTTTATCAGTATGGTAATTTGCAATTTATGAATATGAAAGACTCTTATATGTTTTATTTCCAAATTTATTATTTTTTCTACATTTTTGTTGATTATAATAAGTAATTAACATAATTATTGTAACTTAAAGTTAAAAAATTAATAAAATTTGTACAATTCGTGATATGATAAAATATAATAACATGTAACATTATTGATATTAATTACTGTATTTAATTACAAATTTAAAACTTTTTCGAAGTCTTCAATAAATTCCCAAGGAATCAACGTTTTCTTTATCATTGTCTAAAGGTCTGCTTTCTTTCTTGGATTAAGGGGGATTGGTTTATTGTACGCAGATTTCAATTTAAAAGAACGAATATCATTCAACGTAATTTTTTTTTTTAATACATTAATTTTTTGTGGTTGATCAAAAAAATCGTATTTAACAGAAACCGACAGATTGTTAGGAACTACTTTAATTTCTCGAATACTAGCGATTTTACATTGTTTCCAATTTAATTTTGCTGCTAAATCATCAAAACTTAATTTACTTTTTTGTTAAACCTGTTCCACAATATAGTTCTCGTTGTTATTTTTAGCTTCTTTTATTAATGTAGCTCATTGAGTTTGAGTATACACAGACTTTTGTTTAGTATACTTTTCGATTAGGACATGCATACTATCGACTTCAGACTGCGTGTGGCCTACCTCTGAAAAATTAATTTTTAAACTTTATTATCTAGGTATCATAGTTTTTGCAAATCATTATTTCATACAACACAAATAGTTGAAAAAATAATTGATCTTACAGTAAAATACTCTATATTGGTATTAAGCAAAAAATTCTACCAGCATTAAAAATATCAAGAAAATTTAATTTATTATGACTGATGTATTTTTAACACACATTTACTTTCAATACTCATAACACCAACTACTTCAGATGTCATGAAATATTAAACTCTTGCACGGAAAAAAACTTTTAAATTGGATTTTCTCTGAACGTGGTTATTGTCTTACATGAGAGCTCGTTGTAATAAATATAAATTTCTCATGTGATGCATGCACAAAAGTCAGGAAAACCCCCATACATCTTAATTTTAAACTATAAAACTACTAATTATTATATCAAAATTAAAATTCAAGGATTAGTGTTTAATCTGTCGAAAAAACTATCCTTTTTTAATATTTATTGAAAAACAGACTATTATTCAAAGACACTATCATATACAATTCATAATAGAAATATTTATTATAAGACGAAGCTTAAAATTAATGCTATGAACAAAGTGAAAAGTTCTTGTACTGAATAAGTAATATGTTTTCGTAGCAAGAATTTTTCAAGTTGTCGTATTTACTCTCAATTTTTAGAATAATAAATAATTTATTAAAGGTACGTAACATTGAGATTTGATGATTTTAAGTTTATTCTTAAACATTTATTATACATAAATAATTACATAACTTTTTTGGATCGTCAAATTAACGTAATTTAAGTAATAATTTCAGTACGAGCACCGCTTATTTAAGTCGAAAAATAATCGGTAAAATTTACATAACTTTCTATAATGACAGTGTTCGATCACCACAGAATAATTTTTTCTTAGGTGATTGATAGTTTTTATTTTAAAAATTTTTCTTGTTTGTGATTAATTGGCAGGTACAACCGTCAGATAATTCACCAATAATATATTAAATATATAAATTTAATTTTTGTCTTAAAAGAACCATAAGAATAAGAAATTCTTCCCAGTTCAGAGAATTTTACGTTGTCCACCGTTCTAGATTTATTATTCTACAAAAAGTATTATTATTATTTTAAATTATTTAAAAACTACTCATAAGATCAAATTTAAGGTACACAATCATACAATTATACATTATTTACCGATGAGTAATGTCCACATCCAAATCGTTTGCTACGTTCATCTAAATTGAGAAAACATTCTTATTCCTGTTCTGCCCAGAACAATTATCCGTATAGAAAAATAATTCCTTTGTTCCTGTCAGGGCTTTAGATTTAATGAATTTAAAAACAAAAGATCCTATTTTATTGGATCCCCGGTTTCCCATCGTCTCATTCCATAAAAAAAGAGTTTCCGACAGCAACGCCCATCTCAAAAATGGTGAAATTCCATACATTTAATTTTGATTGGTAGTACATAACTGAAATTTCACTCCGTGGTGTGCTCAGAATTTTTTGAAGGTCTGAATGTATGGAGGTCTGCTGGAGTACTCATAACTGGTACAACAAACTGTGCTATCATTTTGAGCTATTTCTTTATCTACCCCCATAAGCCGTCTTGATTATGATTTCATTTGTAGATGATGATTATAATTAATTCTATTTGATTCTTTTTCTTCGTTTGACATATTCTTATAAGATTCACAAGTTTCACATCTATTGCGAAGTAAGTTTATTTAAATACTATAATTACTATAGTCTAATAATAAAAAAAATAAATTACGTTTTTTTTTAAAATTGTGCATAAAAAATTTGGTTTTTATTTTGATCTTTTTCTTTTTTCCTTAATTTAAAACAAGTTAGAAGCCTTTTGAGATATTATACTACACACATACATATTACATAAAATGATACCTACATTTGTAAGTTATAATTTTCTGTTTAGATCGAAAAGATATAATTCAATATAAAGACACAAAAGACACAGAAGTAGCGGCTTATCCTATCTAGGATTAATATGTTCACCATTAATTTTCTATTTCAAAAAGTGTTGAGTACAAAAAAATTTTTTAAAGCACAAAAATTAAATTGAGACTAATTTTTTTAGAAAGATGCTATTGATAATAAAGATTAAGGATACTACTGATATAACATGTGTATGTATATACATAAAAAAAGTTTACTGAATAACACGTCCATACGTAACAAAACTAGTATTTCTATGCATTATAAAAAAAATAGCAGTATGATAATCACGCATGGTCGCATTTCAGTAAGGCTCACACGATGCGATTCAGCTTGTTAAAAAAATTGTTTTAATGCATAATTTTTTTTTTTTTGTATTTCTTTATTCCATAGTTGTAACTCACCTGTCTTTCTAAGGTTTGAGAAAACCAATGTTGAACTCTGTATTGAATATACGTTCGTACATATATTGGCTCACTATTTCAACGTCATTTTTATCTCCAAGATCATCCTTAAATAATCGGTACATTTTTGCCAGTGATAAGCCTTCTTCGAGGTATTTTTTTTATAGAGTTTCCGTGACAGTAATGACTCTCTACCAGAGGAAACCTATTTATATGGTCCCTTATCTGGTTTTTCATTACTTCAGGATATTTAAAAGGTTGAGTACTGTGACGTCCTCTTGTATGATCAGCTTTAACTCCAGTTGAATTGGCACTCATTTTTTTAAGTTTCGCTGTACAGAATATTTGCTTGGAAATATCTAAAACATAGAAAACATAATTATTATTCAGAATTATTAATTATTTAATTTTTTTTTAATTTTCAAAATTAATTATTTAAAATTTTTTTAATTGACAATGTCATTTTTGCGTGTGTTTCTCTAATTGGATATTGTGTAGAAAATTTCACAAAATAAATTTCATTTTTTTTGTATGGATTAGGATTATGTTATGGTTACTAGACGAATTTCGTTGCGTTAACTTTTTTTTCAAATAATAATGAGTGAAAATTAGCAGTACAGTACAGACATTATTAACTGTATAAATACTCGTTAATAAGTTCGTTCTCACTTAAGCGAGTTCACGTACTTGCAATGTATGGGAGATGAAAGTAATTGTGAAAACAGGAACTATAGTTTGAATAAGAGTAGACATCTGAGAATGATTAATCATAAAAATTTAAATGTCTATGCGTACCGAGTGTGTCGAGAAACATCCTCCTGCAAACTTGTACGGGTCCATTTTCTGTTGGTAAATGAAATTCACTGTAACATTCAGTTGTTTTTTTATTCAACACCTGTGCTACTTCTTTTGACTCGCCATTCCGTTTTTTATCCGTTATCCAATTGTTCAAGCATTTCCACTGTTTCTTCGAATCTCTTAAGCCCCAATAATCATGAAATGCTTTTTGCCTATCAACTGCAGATATTATACTACTACAACGACGTCGGCACGTATTTGCACAACCTTCTTTTATGGCTTTTGCTTTTATAATTCCATTTCTACCAACACCTTTTATTCCCTCAGCACGAGCTGTTTTCGCCTCCACATCTATACAATCGGATTCTTGTTTAAGACGTTTATGCGATGATACTTTTGGAACAATTTTTTTTTTTTTGGGCAATCGTTTTCTAAACTTTCTATCTGCTGATAGTAATGATAGCTTAGGATTCTCATGTTTTAATGAACTGTTGTTATTCTGATTAACTGTGAGTAATAATAAAAAAATAAGAACAATAATTTATGACTAAAATAAAAATTTTTAATGTATTAAAACTAGTTTTTCTAATGAATAATTGTACAAGTTACCATTAAACTTTGACATAATTGCGATCGATATAGTGACATAATGCATGCGTAAGGTGTATGTGTGTGCTTATGTGTTTTATGTAAAATAATCACTATATAATAAAAAATTTTACCTTGACTATTAAGCACACCGATATCAACTTCACGTACAGCTTCAGAAGTCTGGGCCACGTCAACGGTCATACCTGTTGGAACAGGATCTTTTGTTGGTGGAGACTTGACTTGGAATGTTACATTGTCGAACGTAATACTGTTGAGATAAGTTACGGCACCAGTGCCTCTATCTAAAAAAATAAATATTTTTATAATAAGTAAACATACTCGCATATTTTTTCACAAATATATTATGTTTCGTAATTTTTGTAAATAATAGTCATCTAACATCGAAATTGAAGAGTCATGAAAATTTGAATATACATTAATACTATTATTAGTCAAAGCATTGCCTTGACTAGTACAACTTAAAGCTTCGTTTGTATGGTTCGTAAAGCAATCTGCACTTTTTGAATTTACACTTTTCTGTAAGCTTAAATTCGTACTTCTGTGATTGCTACTATTCAAATCACAGTTCATGGAATCATGAATTTTTTCGTATGAATTAGAATATCTTCCAAACGATGAACCTTAATAAAGTAAGCTATTTTTTAGCAGTTGTGTAAAAAAAATTGATAATTTACTTATAAAATATTTAAATAGTAGCACGGTAACTAAGTTTGACTTAACATGGTAAATAGCAATAAAAACGAATTAGTACAAAAAACTTAGTACAGTCAATTTTAATAGGTATTAACGTTACAAATACACGAAAGACAAATTCGCACATGAGTGATGATCGACTCGCACGAGTGATTGAAGTTGCCAGGAACGAGTGCCAGTTGAGAAAACGAATGTCATTACGTGGCATGAGTTACTAGCATCGGCCACAAGTGGGAAGCAATCACGATTGGGTGTGAATTATCCTGCACGAGTTGCGTACACTATTTTTCTTAATAATATGTGTGAGAAAAATGAATCAATATGAAATTAGGTAACAGTGTGTGGCATATACCACACACCATTTCTGCTTACTGTGTGGCAAAACCTGTATGCGCCAAAATCGATTTTGCACATTATAATCAGTTTAAAGAACATCTATATTTCGCACAATATTTCGCTTTGTTTCATTCTTAGAACTTTATAACTTTGTGATTAAATACAACCGAGTTTAACGTACACTTTAAAACTTTAAAACCAATAAAACTTTTTTTTTCTCTGGAGCACTTATAAAAAGTGCTTAGGATTTATTTTTCTTTGATAAAATAGGTCCAAATCTACATTAGTTTCAAAATTAGTTTAAAATCAGCAATGTAAGGTGTTAATGAATGTAGAGATAGATGGAAATAATAAAAATGACTGTTTATAGTTACTGTGGTAAAGTTTGACTTTCATTTCGTAATAAATATATAGTTTCTTAACTGCTTACTCATTCATTATTATTTTAATAATTCAATTAATAAAGGAGTTCTATAACGTCAAAAGACGGCTGTACACTACTTTTTGGCACCGTATGTGCTTCGTGTAAAAACAAAGTGTATAAGTCCGTAAAACTTTCGAGAAAATTTGTTTTGCTTATGTATTATTGTATTCATACTGTTGAGTAAGGTTACTCATAAAAATGCGGACCCAAAAAATTAAACATCTATTGTCATGAATGATATTACCTTAAATTCTAGTATATGTTTGATTGTAAAAATACTAAAAAAGTTTTTTTTTTTTAAATAGCAGTATAACACGGAGAGTTTTTATTCTTGCAAGTTATAGTTACGTTTATAATCACACAATCAACATAACAATACATGACTCAAATATCTTTCAGTATTTCCGAAAAAGACATTTATTTGGTATTAATAGACAAAAAAGACATTGTGCATGCAAAAGCTTTAAAGCGTAAGAGAGTACAAGCTTAATTAAATGTTTTTATGGCAAGGTATAGAAGGTGTTAATCGTTTATAATAATACGAGCAGCCCCCCGTCCCGGCTTTGCCCAAGACTCGCTGAATGGAACACATGTGTGTTGACACATAATATAGGACGTTTATAGTAAAAAACTTTACATCTATTTTTGACACTTCTTGGAACAAAAAGTTCTTACTGAAAATATCGAAAAAAGGAAAAAAATGATGGTAAAAAGTATCGTGCATTCCTTACGTCATAAATTAGGTATTGGCCCTAAAAAGGGCCGTTGATTTTTACTTATTAAAGTTATGATATAACAAAGGGTTATATGTTAAAGCTGTAAAGACAAAAATATAATTTAAAATTATTTTTTCAATCACAAAATTTCAGTATGTATGTCATTTTTAGTTTTATTTCCAGAAAGAATTAAAATAATCTAATTATAAGAATCGGTAGATCTTGAAAACCCGACATACAATCGTCCATGTGAAAATCATTTTGATTGTAAATCTACACCTACAAAATTATCCAGAAAGAAGAGTTTTCCACTACTATTTAAGACACTATCAATAATACGATCAAAAGCTTGTCGTTGGTCTGAAACCAACTTTGGAAGACTTTGCTCAACAAAATTATGTAAATAGTTATAATAATAACCATGTCTGATGGAATGTTTAAAAGGATCATTAGTACAGAGCTCATCTCGAACCAGTGAATTTAGCCCAAATGCAGTCAAATTTATTTCTGAAAGAGAAATGATCTTGTCTTCAACTTCAATTAAACCTCTATTAAATATTTCTTCAGAGAATTAAACTTCAAAATCGTTAAGTTGAATTCTTCGAGAGTGAAGGAAATCTTCGCATAATTGTTGTTCAAACATATCCCACAAAATTTGAGGTTGCGATGGCTCACAAAAAACTAAAATAATTGCAAATAAGTCACGTAATTTAGATGGATTCTCAAACAAACCAGCATCTGCGAGTGTTTTTTCCATTAATCACCATTTTCCAATAAACCAAGTGCGAAGCAGACAGATTTGAAAGTTGCGTAAGTAACACCAGCAACGGTTTTCAAGTACTTAAATGAAGTTGGGCCTCGAACATATTGGAGTAACATTCTAAGATGGAAGCACTCCGACTGGGTGGGATTAATCGTATAAACTTTACCTATGGCTGAAACTTTTTTTACTTCTGGCCAGCCTGGAACATCTTTTCCCTGTTTTCTTTTCACAAATTTATTATTGTCCCATTGGTAATAGGCGGCAACTTCAGAATACAAAAGAGTTTCAGCAAAATCGTCTATTACGCAAAGTTCAAAAAACGCCATCAACGTTGTTTTTCTCGGATTTTCGAGAATCTGTTGAATGTTTAGCTGATTTATGTAGACTCTTTGATAATTTTCAAGGTGGACATCTAAAGGTAAGACTGTAGGATACCGTGCGTGAATCTCAAAATCAAAGAGACGCCAAAATCCCTCAGAGGAACAAGCGTCCATTGGCATGGTTTTCAATTTCGTCAATATTTCCAACTGAAAAAGTGGCACGGTCCGATCCTTTGTTGATATATTTGCAAATATATTTAATTGCTTGCACTGAATGACAACATTTGATGTTCATGCGTGCATTGAAACATCGAGATAAGACGGGTGAATACGGTACAACCCAACGGTTATCAATCTATTCTTCTTTGTCACGAATTGTAAGTACAGAACTATGACCTCCATCTGCAGGGGCTCTTCTACGATAGGTCGGGTAGCCGTCATCTAAAGTTAGGGTTTCTCTAACAAATTTCCGAGAAAACTTTTTTGTACATTTTTCATTATCCATACATGGTGAAGCCATGTTGAATTCGCCGCAAGGTCCATGAATCATACTTTTCGAAATGATACTGAATAGCAAGGAATCTTGTTGAGGATCTGGTAATTCAGCTGAAATGATCTTGTCTATTTCATCTGGCTGAATTTTTGTTTTAAGCTATAAAAGTATGTGCACATGAAGAAGGCCTCGTTTTTGCCATTCGACACTATAGATCCAAGCATCAACTTCGCCGTATATTGCTTTCTTAGTGAGGATATCTATAAGTCTCCTTAGTTTCAAGCGGAAGACCCTTAAAACAATGTCATGCCTGTCTGAAGGTTTTTTATTTTTGTGTAATTCATTTTTTATTTCCGAACACTCAGGGTTACACGTGACAGTGATAAATAAACATGGAAGTCCAAACGCACTTACGTAAGCCATTGCATCTTGAATTTTCATGCATATATTGCGGTAAGCTAGTGAATGAGGATGGTAAAATTACAGACTGTCTGATACTGGAGGGTTTAATGTTACGATCATTATTTATTGCATCTCGTAGATGAATGTAATTTTCAGCACGCAGTTGTTTTTGATGTGTTGACAAGTAAAGCAAACGCTCTGTGATCATTTTTGCCATCATATCAACAACAAATTGATTGAGTAAGTTCTTATAATAAAGTAGGTGATTTATATGATCATTTTTCATCATAAACCTATAAGAGTAGAATTGCATGCAAGAAACAGTTTTGTTTGGAAGACCGTGAAGTAGTATATTAATAGAATATCCGTTTTCTCCGAAAACAAACATAAGAGGATACTGCAAGGAGTCGTATAATTGGTGGGGCTTGGAAACTCGCTTCAACCGCCCATGTCGACCACGTAGAATAATGTCTCTAGGGCCTTTTTCCTAGTTAACTATTAGTGCAGTAACTTCATTTACTCTGGGCGCATTGTATCGTCCTCGATGCTCCCCAACAGGGGTTCGGTCGGCATGAATAATCAATTTCAAGTTTTCAAGTTCATCTACTGTTCGAAAATCATAATTGAATTAAAAGTTCTTATAAGAGGATTGCAATCATGCATTATTTTTTGTAATGATTCAATCAAAGTTTTTTTTCGGGCATTATCTGATCGAATAAAAATTTGTTCTGGTTCAGACATGAAATAAATTTGTAAGCTCTGCAAACTCTTGCTCTGTTTAGGAAGTAAGCTACCTATTAAGTGGTATACTTGACCTTAGATTTTGAAAGTTGGCATAAAGATTCCTTTTCTGATCTCTTTCCCTCCAAATGATGTCATTTGAAATTGCGTATTGTAACGTCTAACATTATCAAGAAAATGTTTTGATAGGGGGTGTTCGTCTAACAACAGACACCTTACCAGGGTTGCCAGATCGCGTGGTTTACCGCAAATCGTGCGGTTTATGGAGCAAGTTTGCGGTTAAAATTTCGAAATGCGGTTTACCGCATTTCGTGTGGTTTCACATTTTTAGAAAAATTTGAAGGAATCAGATTATAAATTGGTATAAATTTTGTACATATTGATGTACTTGTATTTTATTTCAGGGAAATTAAACATTTTATTTATACATTATAACGTTAATCTATTTATTGACAGTATGTAAATCTAAATCAACTTTGGTTGTTTTTTAAAAGCATTAATTTAAGGTACTTAATCCTAGATTTATGAATGTTAATTATTTAATTGCTGCCAAAAAATAGAATCGCATTCATTTTCGGTGTTTTCGAAAAATGCATGTAATGTAATAAAATCTTCTTCTAATTCTTCCTCGTTAAATCTGAATTCTTGAATTTCATTAGTTTGATCTGATGAAAGGTAATTGTTTTCTAGAATATACATTGACAATGTAAAACGTGTCAACATATTATCTGTGATTACAAACGATTTACAGCATGAATTTTTAACCTGAATTAACAGAAAAATTTATACAAATTACTACTGCGAGTTTTTTTAGATAAATAAGTAATGCAAAAAAAAATTATAAGTTAATATACTTTTAAATGCACTCGTAGAAATAATAAAGCGGATAGCATTTGCATTTGCATGCGGTTTCTTTGTTTAGTTTTATAGAGGCCATGAAACTAAATATTCTCTTGACGATGGCATTGCTGATTCGCAAGGATAGACATTTTAAGGCAAACATAGCCAGTTCCTTGGATTTCTGTTGCCTGCAGCATTTTTTACTGACAAGAGACAACTCCAAAAATGTACACTATCCATCGACTTAAGGTCACTGTTATGATCTGAATGTATGCAAATATCAGAAAGAGTTAAGGTACCCAAAGATCTCCACTGGTTTTCTAATATTTCTAAATCCAAATCTGCATCTGCAAAATGAGATAAGACAGGAGAAATACAGAATTTTGAAATCGTACATTAAGTCATTTTTTTTCTTACCTAGGATGCAAAGTCTTTGCGCCGTAGGGACGAAATTTACTATTAGCACTTGGTAAAATATTCATTATTTGAAAGTTTTGAATAATTTACTTACCGACTAGTTTAAGTGGTAACTGACGAAATGTAGGTCTACTTATACGAGTGAGAGCCAAAGATGGTGAGAAATATTTTTTTTTTTGGATTGAATCAATGTTGCTTGGAAGCCTGGTAAATAGTTGAGAACATAAACAAAGTATATAGTCGGCACATCGACTTCTTACAATTTTTAAAGTTTCCAGCGGCAAATCCAATTTCATTCAGAGTTTTTCAAAGGATTCCCCGAAGTCAACTCTATCCAGTGGACGTAAATTTTCTTGAACTGATATCATATCTTTCAGCATTTGAAGCTCAACAGACTGTTAAATTCCTGGCCTCGTCGTAACAGCTATGCATTCAGTTTTCAATACACGTGAAGCAAGTGAAAAAACTAATGTTCTTAAGCAGGACTATAATTTAGCTACATCTGCATTTGTCTGCTGAAAAGAAAGATTTACCTTATTCACCTCCAATAAAATGGATCTAAGAAATGTGAGGTACATTCGATTAGAAGGGTCTTTGAATAGTTCCATCAAAATTTTGGCTTTGTAATCATTTTTCTCAGACTTTTGCGCGAAAAAATTCGAAAAATCATCGTACTGCGGGAGTAGTACCGATGATGTTAGCAACCATAACATCCAACGAGTGGAGCATAATGGTTGAAGTTTTTCGGGATTTTTGTCACTATTTCTTCTCTGCAAATAAATTCAAAATATCTAGAATGTTAATACCGTACCAATTAAAAATAATTTTAATAAAAAGCATCAACCTTGTAAAAAGCTTTGTACTCTTTGTGTTTCAAGGAACTATGCGCAAAGTACTTGTAAGTCCCTCTCAATAAAAAATTCAAATGATCAGGCATTTTCTGGAATGTATATTGTGCATACTTGTCAATACTGTGGCATATGCATTTAATCAAAATCAATTGTGGGGCATATTTTAAGAGGTGCGTATAAAATATGTTCTTTGACCCACACATATTTGCAGCTCCATCCGTACCAATAGCGTACATTTTTTTAGGGCTTAATCCAATTTTATTTAAATGTTGGACTAAAGATTCAGCTAACACTTCTCCCGAGCATTGGGTCACTTCAATGATGCCCAAAAAATTTGTTATCATTTCACCCTTCGATTGACTAAAGCATCTGATACACAGCCCCATAAACTTTGTGACACATACATCCGTTGCTTCATCAGCTATAATAGCATAGGAACTCTCTCCTACATCCTCAGAAAGTGAGATAAAAGAGCTGGCGCAAAAACAGCAGTAATGAGTTTCGAGCATTTTGTTCGGTGAATTCGTAACTATTCTAGTGGGCATCCTTTTCCCAAAGTCCTCAAAAGCTCTCCTAAGTGGTCGACAGATTTTATGGATGCATGCATTGCTATGTATACAGCTAGGCGGATATCAATTGATTTTATTTTATTATTCACCGCAGTCTGTTTCATTACTCCTAGAAATTAAAAAATTGATTCGAAAGACTCTGAAGTTTAAAGAAATAAGGAAAGTTAGATGAATACCGTGTTGTAGGAGTGTTGATTGCTGGGTAGATTGGCGAGCATTGGCTAGTGCTTTGTGTTTAATAGTTTTTGAATGATCAACAAGATCACCATGATGTGGTCTCAAGAAACATCTGCAAAACGATTAATTTGCCTCCTGTTGGCCATTTATAATTTCTTCTTCAGACGATTCTTTCAACCAGTCTATAAAATAAAGAACGTCGAAGAAAGGAACCAAGTGTAATGTGCAATTTATAAAATAAGGTTAACAGCGTTGTTCACTTCTTTACCTTTTAACACAGGCTCTTTAAGCCATTTCTTTTAGAATTTTCGCTTCGCAGCCATAATTACTCGCTTGGATTTAATTCAATTTAGATTTCGACAAACACTCGCTGGAGCAGGCACACAACTAGGTACTTTAATAATCGACAAGTGTCAACACTGTCAACAAGTTTTTAAGCTTTTTCAGATTGACCTAGCTTGACGCAGATGGCGTTTGATACTCATCGATTCGTATTGTACACTGGCTGGTGATTGATTCTTTACGCGCAAAATTTGAATTTTTTAATTATGTTACGAAATTCCACCATAACCTTAAAATAAACTTATATTGTTCTACTCATTAATAAATGGATTCATGGTTAAGATTACTATGAATTTACTTTGTAGTTACAGTTGTTGTATTTCGTAAAATAACGAAAGAATTTAAAATTGCGCATTTAACAAATCAATGTCCGGCCAGTGTTCATTTTTTTTATTCTATATATATTTGTTAAGTATCATTACCTACAGCTACACAATTTTAAATAATTAAGTGATCAGGTATTAATTATAGGGTTTCAAATTTTGGGCATAAAGTACACATGAATTTCAAATTCCGTGCGGTTTCATAAGATTTTTTTCATAAGATCGGTTTCAGCAGCCTCTAGCGGCGGGGTGTACTTTCCATAATCTGGCAACCCTGCACCTGACCAATTCAGCAGAGTTTTCCAATGGATCAAGAGGAACTTTACCACCAGAATAGCAGAGCTCTGGAGCTTCATCTTCATCTCTTCATTTTTTAGTGCCACAATGAGTGCAAATACAAACCATTCTACCAATTTGAATTGTTCGAAGATTCAAGTGATTAATGTCAGGATTGTAATAGGAAGCGGATCTGTCACTTGAATGGTTATTTATTTATTGTTGAAAAATTTTGCAAGCCCTAAAGAGGGCTGTGTTTTGCAAACTTTGTTAAGTTATAATATATACTTTGGCAGTTGTTCAACGTTCAATGGCCCTGAAAAGGGTTAATGAGATTGATAAAGTAAGCTGAGCGCTAATCTTGGAGGAAAAGAAATTTCTGACTTATGTACTCTGAGTGTAGAAAATCGTCGGTGGCGGGGGTTCCCAGACTAACAACGAACAGCTCTGCTTTTGATGTCTGCCAACAAAGGGCAGATCTTTGATGGGCTGAATGTTGCTGTAAGACATTAGTCAGAAATAGCAGTCCTAAAAAATAGATATTTTTTGGAAAAGTATTTCGACGTTTCATGGTCCTTTAAAAGACAGATGAGATTGATGGCAGTTAACTTAAGGTACAATTTATTAATGGACCTGAAAAGGGCTTGTAATGATATTTATTTTTTTGTATCCCTAATGATGGAGAGCTGGTAGAGGATCGATGATCTGACGCACTGGATCAGGCGTTCGGTAAACGGCAAATATTTGCCGCTTAACTTTGCTTTGTCGATGGGGATCGCGGAGCACGGATATCTGGACCCAAGGTTGCTTGATCCTTGTCCTCGAAGTCTCTGCAAATGGAGAACGTGCTGGAGGAAGGTATGTGGCTGGCCGAAAAATATTTCGTTTTCGGGTCGTTCCCCGGATCACTAACTTCTGACTATTAGTCAGGGTAGTGGGCCTGAAGAATACCTTCTCTGGGAAGATTTTCTTGCGACTAACTACTGAGATGGAGGCTGATAAAATTTCCAGTTGATGTGTTTGCTCAAGCTTCTCAGGATTGTTCCACCTGGCTTGCTCTTGTAGTAATAGGTGCTGTGGCACCACCAGGTCAAATGGAAGAAGGGCTTCCACATCCTGTAGTGTTGGTAAAGCAGGTTGAGCTCTGGCCGGATATCTCCTGGTATTACGCCTGAGACATTAACGTTTCGAACACCTTTTTTTTCCGTTGCACTTGGTTATTTTTGCGATCCGGGGTAAAAGCCGATTTATTTCGCTTGCCCATGAACAAAGCGTGTCAGCGGTAGCCGGAATGCCCAGCTTCATGACTAACAACTTCGTTCTTCGTGCACTGCCAAAAACGACTACCATAATCGACGTCTGGGTGGGGCAACTTATAACCACTCTTCACTATCATTGATTGCGGGTGGCTTTAATTTTACCTCGACGCTACCTAGTAGATCCTACTGAACTAACGTGAAAAGCTAGCGTATTTTTGCAAAACTTTGAGCTTATTCATTGCTATTTTTTTAAAAACTTTTTCAAGATAAAAACTATACTATAACCATCTCGGAAGTGTCAAGAAACGGTATGCAAAATTTCAGCAAAATCGGTTTAGTAGTTTTAACGGTTAGCGATTACAACGGTTTTAGTGACTTTGCTTTATATATTAGTATGACTACGGTCTTAAGAGATCTTGTTAAGAGGTCATCATTTGTTTTTCAACACCCTGGTTATATCGTCATTAGAACCAAGAAGCCAACTGTGCAAAATATGGAGTATCCCAAGAACATAATGAAGTTTAATGTATATTCCTATGATATGGATAGTAAACAAGCAGATACCATTAAAAAGGTTAAGAATTTTTTCTTTTCAACACCATGTTATGTTGGTGCGACGAATTAGTTGTGTCTAAGCTGTCTCTTCATAACTCGGGACTCACGCTGTTTACGTAGGTGGGACGCGGAACTAGAAGATAGTTAAATTATGCGATGGGGTATTCAAAAAGAGGTTATGACTGTACTCGAGTAAAGAGAATCAAGTTATTTTGACTCGAAGCGGTTGTTGTGCAGCATTCTGATCCACTTCCTGGCGGCGTGCCTTAAATTTGTCAATGCTACCTGGAGTGGCGTATTGAATATGTCCCGTTTACCATCTAGAAACTACTAGTATCGTCACGAGTAAAGGTATCGATCTAGAGTTCTCGTAAGGGGGCTGATTGTAGATTGATTTATGACCGGCTTAGAATTCACTAACACTATCGAAATAGATGCAGGAAAACTTACCGGGGGAAAATTTTGAAATCAAGTAAATAGTCAAAAATCTAATTGGATAGAACTGCTCTTGTTCAGCCACTTAGAAATTATCACTTTTCACTTTCAGCTTGCTCTCCTACATACGTCAAGAAAATAGAAGGTGATTCACTTACTCCTGCTCTACCTTTCTCATTTACATCTAAATTTTACAGAATTTTGTTGTAACTTAATATTAATATTAGGATAGAATATTATCAATATTTACTGAAGCTAAACCCTGTTCATTTATTCAATCGATCTTGTTCCAAAAACAGCGGTGGAAAGTGCTAAACATTTCAATTTAATGCTTGCACTGAGAAAGATTTTTTAAATATTTTTATCTTAATTTACGCGAAAAAATACATTGGAAACTACCCCTATATTGTACATTTATTTTTAATTTTCAAGAGAAAAAATCATGATTTTCGGTCTAGAGAGAAAAATTCCAATTTTGTGACCGTCACTGATGGTCATGAGGTGGGTCAAAAAATCTGACAAAATAAGGGGATTGTTTTCTCGATGAGTACTATCGATTGCGCTAAATAAAAGAAAAATCTATTTTTTGAGCGTTCGCGTTGACGTGGAATGTCCCATATACACGCAAAAACAACAATAATGCGAGCAACCACGCACTAAGTGAATGTTGCAAGCACGCGTACTAACACTACCACATGTGTAACTGCTAATAACACACAAGTCTCTAACTTTTAATTGCTATAAGTCACTTCAATTGTTAGTGTGTATTCGTAAACAGTTGCCTCAAAGAACGCCAAATATATGACAAAAATTTAGAGCTCTGTCGATGTAATCGGCGTACTCTCTTTTAATGATGCCTTTTTTTTTTTAATTTGCATGGGCAAAAATCTATTAAATTAGGTACGATGGATATAGAAACATACACGACTAAAAAAACTCCTTGTTAAGGTATACCTTGAGCCTTGCCAACAAAATCTTCGGAATCAAAGTTATGTTGGCTTGCCGTAGTAAACGTTCAAACATTTGTATTAATCATCATTACTTGCGGCCTTTCGGAAAATTTAGTCGTGCTTGATCTTCGAACTGCGGCTTATGGTATCCAAAGCTTACCTTGGTTTGAGCCTTAAGTACATAAATATTTACAGTCAAGGTTTATTTGACTAAAAATCAATGTTTATCAATCATGCATAAGGTATACCTTATAATTAGAATCTAATTTCCTACTGCAAGTTGCTCGATAATCGTAATACATTCAAGATTAGATTTATTGCATCAATAAAGATTTTTACACTTCTCCTGTAAGTGTAAAAAAAAAGAAAAACAAAAAAATGGCGTCTATTATTTCTGACAACTTGGTCACTCGTACAATACTTTTTACAATATTAAGCCACATTAACCAAGAACTATCCTGACTTATTTGAGAAAGCTAGAAATTCTCGTGGTAAAGATTAATACTCTTTCAGCCAATCATAAAATAGTTTAAGTAGAAAGTCGAAGCGAGCTGCCAAATTTAATGCTAAAATCATTAAAAAAAGAATTATCAAGTAACTTTGAAAATTTCAAGCATGTAGCATGGAAAGTGGCATTGAATATTTCGACTTGACAATATTATCTACTCTTTGCTTGTAGACGTAAGAAGATTTATTAAATTTATTTCTTATATGTAATTAAATTATTTGAAATTTGGAAAAATTAAAGCATCAAAAATTACTAAATACTGCAAGAATTTTACACCCTCTACTCGATGGAAACCATGGGGAGGTGGCAGATACTTTCATCAGGAAAGGATTAAGAGGACGATAGAACGAGCAATTATTAAAAATATATACTTGTTAGTGTTTATCTGTAAATGTTATTTTGTGTGTTGATCATAAACGATACGGTGGATGGGTAGGTGCTCCTAAGGTGTGTGTACGAATATTGCTTGGACGAATCATAACGAAGATACATCATAAAAACATAAAGTATGTAATAAATAAGAAATCATTGTAAGGAAAATATTTTAATCATTTAAAAATTAGAATAATTTAAAATGATCTTTCATGGTACAAATCAACGTTTGTGTTGTAAATATTCCGCGTCGATGTTGTAACTTACTGCTAGTTACAAATTCTTAAGTTAATGTAATGTGTTGTATCTTAGATAAGAGTTTCAGTTTTTTAATTTGATAATATTTAGCATAACGAATGCCGGAAAACGTTATCGTATGTGATATTCGAGTTAATTGTTTGTACATTATTGATACTATAACTCTATTAAGCAGCAGAAAAAAATCTACCGTAAATTAGTATGAAACTGCTAAAAGGTCAAATTTTCAAATTTTGAGATCAAATAGAGAAAAAATTTTCCAACGATTATTAATTGTTTGATAACTAGGTGTTTTTGATTTGACCTTAATCTCCAAACACAGAAAAATAAATGTCTTGAAAAGTATTTAACGTTTCTTATTCTTGTTAGTTTATTGTGTGAAACTGTTTGGACAAAATTTAAAGTTGCAAAATTTTTTGTGTAACATAGTTTTAAAAAATTTTCAAAAAGATGATTATAAATATTACCAGTGCAACGTACAAGTATTTTGGTAGTGCATACTGTAATATTACACTGTAATATTATGAAAACACAATGGTGTACATAACTACGGTAAAACAAGTAAAAAAAAAAGTCATACAATCAAATAATCATCTGATCATCGTGGGATAAAAAAAATCAGTAGTCGCTTTGCACGCGCATTAAAATGATTGCATTCTTTCGGAAAAAACACGCGTGACGTAATCGTTGTTGTTTTTAGCTGGAAATAATGTACCGGGATACAGAGCTGGAGAACGTTCTGGTGGACAAGGATGGCCACATTGTCCTCACAGATTTTAGCCTCAGCAAAGAATTGCGGCCACACAAGCGCACTAGGTATATGTTAGGACTTACTTCTTTTGTGGCACCCTTGAATATATGGCGCCCGAAATAATCAAAGGACAGGATGGCCATAACTATGTAAGTAGTACTCTTAAGTACCTGTATCATTGTATCTAAGAGCCTATAGTATTTATGCATATGTACATATATATGTATATATATATATATCTCTTTTCCTATATTATATAGTTATCTCGGTGGGGCATTCCACACAACCCCCCCCTTCAGCCCCCAATTTATCCCCTACGGCCCCCCCCACAAAATAAGGTAAAAACCTGTCATTTTTTCCCTTATTTTGACATATCGCAGTTTTTTCCGATACCCCCCACAGCCCCCCCGCGCATTTTTTCGTGACCCCTCACCGTCCCCCTACCGTCTGCCACACTTCTTTTGGAGACCGTGGATCACATCGTATGGTAAAATTATACCGTGTATTGTCTGTGGAAAAAAATTAAATAGACAAACACATTTACGACGACATAAAATGATTTATCAGTCTGATGATAATATAGTATGTTCAGAATGGGGCAAAAAGTTTTCAAGAAAAGATTCATTATTAAGACATTGCAGAAGCATTCACAAAACTGTAAGTAAAAAGATGTTTAACATCATTAATGAACATGAATAGAATATTAGATTTTAGTAAAAGGTTTACGTATTTTTTTATTTTAGACAATAGATTAAATTTTTCAAGATAATTTGACGTATCTTTGATATATTTCTATACAGGAATCACAAATTGAGGCTAAAACAAAATGTAACGTGGTGATGTAATATTCCAACAATTACTTTACTGCATAACGGAAAAAGTTAAAAATAAATGACAATAAAATTATAAATACAAAAATTTTAATACATACATACAAGTTTGTTTAAGCTTTGTATCATAAAACAACCATGATTTTAAACTATAATTGTGCAATACAAAAATAACATTAAATTATTATCGCTTACATTATAAACTTTACTATTGTAATATCACAACATCTCACTATAATAGTAATTATATTTTATCAGTGATGTTCACTCTACAAAGAAACTAAATAATATTATAAGACTAAGACTGATGTGTTGAATAAAGTATTACTTCCATCTATGGCTTCAAAACGTTTTGATAATCGGGTTCCAAGACAAAGCTGTTAGTGGAAAATTCTTTTTTTCCAAACCTTAAAGTTAAGAAATTTTGAGGTACAGATTTTAATTATAAGTTCATACGTAACAAAGTTTTTATTGACAATGTATACTCATCTTTAGTCTTAGGTAGATCTCTATATACCTCTCAAGTCTAATATCAATCGCAACTTGATGATATAAAATTATTTACGTTATAATAATGTTTATAAGAGTACCATGTAAACTGCAAATTTTAGGCTACTGTTATAAACATCTCAAGAAGCCAGAACCACAGGAGAAAAAGAAAAAAATCCCTTTACCTCCATTTCAATAAAATACAAGTTCATGCTGACGACCATTACCAAGCGAAAAAGTAGTGTTAAGTAGTGTTGAGGTGTAATCCACAACACTGGTTGTGTAAGTGATAGATGTCACAATTAAATCTGACGAGGTTTTTTACCATGCCAATGACAATAGCATATATCTGCATAGTAACACAGCAATGCAGAGCCGGTATACGTACCGTTCGTCAGAATGGTTGTAAGATAAAAAAAAAATTTTTTTATTTTTATTTTGTTTTTACCAAGTTAATTAGCTTTAGCCATCCTTAGCCACTTTACGCTATTCCTAAGCTCCACGATATGATTTATTTATAAAAGGAAAGTATTTAACCGATTTAAAAGTTGGGAGGTTGGCGCGCGAAGCGCGCATGGGGACGTCAGCCCCACTAGTATATATATATATATATATATATATATATATATATATATGTATAAATATATACTAGTGAGGCTGACGTCCCCCTGCGCGCTCCGCGCTAACCCCTACTGTTCTAACTTAAAAGGAGTGTTTTTAAATTTCATCTGTTAGTAGGGAGAGGTTGGTGCCTAGAATTTCGTAAAGAAGAAGAGTTTTTGATCTACATCATTCAGAATTATATATTTATCAGTAAATTTCCACACCACGCAGAAGGTACTATTGTGGGACGTTGAGAGTTTTTTTTGGAACTCTCCGTTATGTTTAGAGAAAAAAGGTATTTATAAGCTTTGCTAGTTTTAACAACTTTCATTTCATTCGAATATGATTGAAAAAAACGGTCTTTTATTTTTTATGTTGAATGTTAATACTACCATAAAATAACAAGTAATTTCATTAATAAAAAATATCATTATATGTTACAATATTCTTCGATTGTATAAAAAACACTTATAACGCAATAAAGCTTTTGATAAATTAGATAATCTAAACAATATTTTCCTGTTTTTTTTTAAATAGTCAGAGAAAATAATTTTTTCTCTAAAATAGCCATATAAATATTCGCCCCCCTGCGCGCTCTGCGCGCCAACCCCCGGCCTAAAAGTTTGAAAGTTTTTTCCGTAAATCTTTAATTACTTGAAATTCATCCGTATCACTTTAATGTCATTTTTTTAAGAATATTGAAAAACACCAAACGTAAAAATTAATTTACTTCATTATTTTTTACTATGTACAGAAATAAATATTTAAGATTTTTGCACATATTACATTATCATTTATAAATTTGAAAAAATAATATAAAATCTGTTTGTGGTTTCATTTTACTTCAAAAAACGCTTTCGTCAAAATTTTAAAATAAATAAAATAATTATATATTACCATATTTATTAATATGGTAATATTTAATCATAATTTAACATTTAAATTTTATTTACTTTGTTATGATATATCTTAACATGCATTTTTAATGAATCCTTGCTAGATAATTTTTTTCCGCATTCAATGCAAATATCTCCATTATGTGGATTATGTGTTTTCATGTTTCTTTTTAAATGTGTTTCTTTTTAAAATTCTTCCTGACAAATATGACATTTTATTCTTTTTCCAAAGTTATGTTCTTTTATATGTCTTGTGAAGTGATTTCTTATAATTTTCTGTAATGGAACACGTTTACGAATCACAAAATTATTTAAGTATAATATAGAAGGAGAAATAAAAACTGGAGAATAAATTAGAAATAGAGTCTTCATTCCAAGAATAACTCAGAATAACATAGACACAGGAAATTCCTCAACATTACCGTTTATTTTGTATCGTAAGCAATTTCCAATCGTTGTGGTATTTGCTATGACAATAAACAAATCCCAAGGTCAAGGTTTCGATAATGTAGGTTTGTATTTTTAAAATGCGGCTTTATCAAGATGCAAAGATAAAAATAATTTATTTATTCAAGTAGAAAGGCAAAAAAATACAGAAATAAAAAATATTGTTTGGAAAGAGATTTTTACATAACTTATTGACCTTACTTGATGATTTTTATAGATAAATTGGCAATATTTATGGTAATAAATTGAAAGTCACTTATAATATTTATCATTTAACAAGTATACATGACATGATGTAAATTTTTTTTACGATGATAATTTTTGTTAAAAAATTTAATGATTTACAATATTAAAATACAACAATAATTATTTTATAACACGTATACGTTGAAGCAATAGGTAAGAGACAGTCGGGTTCTTTAAATTGAGATAATATATATAAATATACATATAAAATGTTGATACATCAAAAACATGTATAAATTTATAATATTTATAAAACAAGTATACATGTGTATCGTTATAAATATTATCAGAATTTACGATTAGGTGCGGGGAGTTCTGTCTCTTCGTGGTTATGATAGGGCTAAATTTAATAGGTTATTTACTCTACCTTTTTAAATTAGGCAATACTTCCAAAGTTATTATTATTCAATAAGTATGTAAAGTTTATATATATATATATATATATATATATATATATATATATATATATATATATAAATATAATCAAATGATTTGTGACTCCCTTTAATCTCTGAAAAAATTAAATTAACAATTATCTGTCGTTCTGCACAGCGTGGTTAAAGCATGTTTTTTAAAGAATCAAACAAAAAAAGTTTATTTAATTTTAATATTTGTAAACGAACGCAAGTAAACACACTTTTGTAGCAGCGGCCTAAGTTTTGGGTAAGTTCAGACCACCGTGGAACGGACACATTCGCTAAATCTCCGACCCTGAACAAACTTTATGCGTCGGAAATCTGTGCATTCGCTTGTCAGCTGAATTAGGTACATACGAAGAAGAAAACAACAAAACAAAAAACAGCTTTACATTCCAAGTTTGGTTATTGTATGTACTTATAGTGATGTTGCATGGATCTGCGTCTTGCAATAGAAGAATAACCTGATCTTTTTTTGAGTAAGTATTTTTCTATACCCCCATTAGTAATATTTCAGCGAGATCATCGTGTTTTTGTCTGGTTTGGCTAAATATGAAATATGAGCTCTAAATATTACTGAGTTGTAATTTGTACTTTAGGTTAAAATGAGTTCTCGTGAAAGATTAAGTGGAGCTAAGTATAAACAAATTGCTAAAGAGAAGTCGAAACGTTTTGAAGAAGAAGTTTTAGCTAAAATTCCAAAGCTCGATAGTTTCTTTTTAACAAACGAGTCTAGATCAGAGACTGAACCTACAAGTGAACGCAAGTATTTTCGAGTGTTTTCAGAACTTGAATAATAATAAACGTGATTAAATCAAATCTTGATCTATTCTCTCCTTTTTTCGAAAGAATAACATACGAATGTGTAATCTATATCTCAAATTATAATGAAAGCGTGTAAGTACATCAAACCGTACACGGTGCCCGGTGTACGGTGCATCAAGCCAATCATAATACCTATCCTAAATAGTCTATTATACTCTAAAAAGTAAGATGCACTTTGTATCTGACATATGATCGTCCATGTAATACAATGTGAATGAGCAAAAAGCTTGCATTCATATTTATCTACACATGTATAATGAGCTGATAGTACTCCATTTTTGTTCGGATAGTCGTTTTTCATATTTTCTAAATTTACTTTGCTGTTTATCCATTGATTATATTTTATTATTATATCGGGGAATAATACCTTAAGAGAATTTTTATCGTTTTAATTACAGAAGAAAGTAACTTGACTCTGCAGGTGGAGAATCTCCAAGTTACTTCTGCAATCAACGATTCTGCAAAAATTGATGAAGAACTATCTTCTTTGCGTGATCAGCCATCCGTCTCTTCAGAAGTGAATGAAAACAATGAAAGTCAGATTTTGACAGCCAGTGCGAATGATGAAGTGATGCCGAAAAATTTAAAGTCCGTTAATCACGTAAGTGATGATCCTACGGAGTGGATCATAAATGAAGTAACAATTAATACTTTTTTACAAAGAGGATTTAAACAAAACGTTGATTGTTTTGATTCGTCTGCAACAAAACGTGTTATTTATGGTCGATCGCGATACTTGTCTAAATCTATTTTCACGCGTACTTTTGCAAATGGACAAACTCAGCCTCGCCAGTGGCTTATTTATTCAAAAAGTGAAAATGCAATTTTCTGTGGCCCCTGCAAACTCTTCGGCGAATCACAAAATTTGACTGTTGGTTACACAGATTGGAGTAACGTCTATCAGCGAGTTAAGGAGCAATTTTGGTTCGATTAGAAATGGAAATTATATGATGATGTTAGAAGTCATTGCCGAGTTTGATCCTTTTCTTTCTAATCATATAAAAACTTATGGCAATGCAGGAAAATGTTCAATATCATATTTGTCATCAACAATATGCGATGAATTCATACAACTGATGGCTGAGAATCTTTTGAAAAAAATCATTTGTGAGGTTAAAGTCGCAAAATATTTTTCTATCAGTGTTGATTCCACATCTGATACCTCACACGTCGACCAACTTTGTTTAATTTTGCGATATGTTGACACTGCAGGCGTCCCGAGAGAGAGATTTCTCAAATTTATCCCAAATTGTGGTCATAAATCTGAGAACTTGACTACTACCGTACTCACTACATTAGAAGAACTTGGCTTAAATATTCAAAATTGTAGAGGCCAGTCTTATGACAATGCAAGCAACATGTCTGGAGTCTATTCAGGGTTGCAAGCACGTATTAAGCAAGTAAATCCGCTTGTTGAGTTTATTCCCTGTTTAGATCATTCTCTTAACCTTGTAGGGACTAATGCCGTAGAATCATGCCAATTAGCTGTAAATTTCTTTAATAGTTTACAGAGCTTGTATAACTTTTTTTCTGCTTCGACTCATAGATGGGAGATTTTAATGAATAGTTTACAATTAAATTGTACCGTAAAAAATCTTGCGAAAACTCGATGGTTAGTACGTTTCGATGCTTGTTGTAGTCTTTGTGAGTCTTGGCCCGAAATTTTATCTGAATTAAATAAATTCACTAAAAACACAAAAGAAAAACCAAAAGCAAGGGCAGAAGCCTTAGGAGTACATAATGCTTTAAACTCTTTAGAAAGTTGTTTTTTCACCTTATTATGGACGGATATTTTGAATCAGTTCAACTCAGTCAACAAAACACTGCAGTCTTCTCAAGCGGAATTAACAACAGTTGTAAACTTGTATCAGTCACTTATCGAATTTATCACGAATATGCGGTCTTCTGAAATTTTTTGAGCGTTATGAAATTGCAGCTATTGAAAAATGTAAAATCGGAAAATACAAGTACGAAGGTACTACAAAACGTCCTCGTAAAAGTCATTTCGATGAACAAAATACGGAGGATTATGTTTTTTCTGCAAGTGAATATATGCGCGTAAATGTATTTTATGTCATTTTAGATAGCTTGGTAACAAATTTAAAGAAAAGAAAAGAATCTTACGATTGTTTCGAACAACAGATTTGGATTTCTAATGAATTTACACAATTTAACAGAAGCTGAAATATCGCAAAAAACCAGAGAATTAGTTAGCTTTTATCCTGACAATTTAGACCATAGTTTGAATATTGAGTGCCAGCATTTTGGAGCGTATTTAAAATCAATCAAAATTATTAAACCATGCGCATTAGATTTAAGTAAATTAATTTACGACAGTAAGTTTCTAGAAATATATCCTCACGTTTATATTGCACTGTCCATATTTTTGTGTTTAATGGTTACGAACTGTAGCGGCGAAAGATCATTTTCAGTCTTGCGTAGAATTAAAAACTACTTACGTTCTACTCAAAGTGAAGAAAGACTTAGCGCATTAGCAATACTTTGCATCGAAGCAGATTTTCAGAAGGGGTTAGATATAGAATCGTTGATTGATGATTTTGCACAAAAAAAAGCACGGAAAGTTCTCCTATAAAAATGTTTTTGGTAATAATAATAAAAAAAAAAACTGTACCTATGTTATTTTTTAAGTACAAATAAAAAGTTGAATACGTACTTTAATAAATCGTTACTATTTTGACGAATAATTTGTTAGAAGTTTTAATTTTTCTAGGAACATTTTTCTCAAATTTTTAGAAGAAAAAAATATGCTTTCAAACCTTTTTTTTTTAAATCGTGCCGCCCCTGCCACAGTGCCGCCCCTACGCCATGGCGTTGTTGGCGTAGGCGGTAATACGCCCCTGTTAGTACAGAATCACAATATTTCGTCGATTTTGTCAAACAACTCAGACCGGCATACACACCACCTACTTTAACAGAATTATCTGAAAAAATCCTGAATGATTTATACATAAGTTTAGATGTTGGCGAGCTCAAATGTAAAAATAATTGTGTTTTATTAATAAGTGACCAAAAACGATCTAGCTGTTTTGTTAGCGTTGTAAAAGATCAAACTAACAGTAGTGCTTTTATTCATTGTTGTAAAAATACTGAAAATGAAAAAGATTTTATTTCTGAATCTCTTACGGTAGTACATGAAAATTCTAAAGCAAAAATTTTTGCTATTGTATCTAACATTAAGGAGACTGTACCTCATATATGTATTTGAAGGCAAGGATACCTCATATTGGTACTTCTCTTGTTTATCAGTAAGAATAAAGTCACTAGCCGACAATATTCTCAGTCATGATTTTGTCAGTCAAGTAACAACTATTTTAAGAGAATTTTCTCAGGATGAAAATAAAAAAAATCTGTTAAACCGAGGAAGTGAAAAAATGTATGATTTCAGCTCAGATTTTGAACACAATGTGTCAAACGTTTTTTTACCATTATTTAAGAATCTTAAAACAATTAAAATATTAGTAGCAGAAAATCAGTCTTGTCTTGACCAAAGAATTATTAAAGTAGCATTTAATTCTGATTTTGAAAATGAACTGAAGAGCAAGGTAGAGATTTTAAGTTTACTTTTAAGAATTTTAGAAAAAAAATCGTTATTACACTATAACATAGCTGATGCAGCCAATGATTGGATTAACTTAATCATTAAATGTGAAAACAATGATTTCTTGAAATACATTAAAGAAGAATTAAAATTCATTTTTAATGATTTAGTTTCCGTTGCGTACTACTTACACCCAATTTATAAAGGGCAAAACATTAATTTAATTGATAATTCACTTATTCTTCAAATATGTGATTTTTTTATCGACAAATTTAAAGAGGTCGACATGAAGGCTCTAGCTGATTTTGAAGATAGTAAAGGGGTGTTCACTAAATTATTCGAAAAAAATATTCAATCGATTGATATTTTTTGGCGTTATGTAGAAAAAACACACCAAACTTTTGCCAAATTTTGTGACAAGTGTCAGAGAATCCCCGCATTTACACACTTAAAAGATCTTGATTGTAATTTGCAGTGTGAGTCAAGCAATAATGATAAATTTAAAAAATTATATTTTTGTTTAAAAATAAATGAAAGAGCACATTAGTACACAGCTACTGTGAGATTATTTCTTTATTATAATAGACTATAAAAAAATACGTGACCATTTTTTATTTAGATTGTGTGTGTGTGTGTGTGTGTGTGTTATTAAATCATATGTGATAAAAGTATTACGTAACTATTTTTGTGTCTACTACTTGATCATTTGTTTATATAAAGTTACTTTTAAGTTTATGATTAACTATGTAATTATCAGTTTAAATAATATCAAATATGAGTACTCAGGTAGAGTTTTTAGGTGATAGATATGAATAATATTATTGTAATTTATCTGACTATCGATGTGTTAATTTATAATTTTTTTTCCTGCTTAATATTATCATATTATAAAAACGAAAAATTGTACGAATACGTGCTTTTGTGAAATTGATTGAAAATGAAATATATTATTTATGTAAATCACGTTTCTCACTTTTAATTTATCCAATAAATATCGAATGATTAAATGGGCTAATAAATTCATTTAATTAATAGATGAGAACGTGGACTAATTGAGTGGTATAAAAAATGAATTGAAAAAATTTACGAACTTGCATATTTATGCAGCGAAATAAAATCAAATAAGAAAATATTTTTATTAATCATCATTATCTTCCTGTTCTTCTAAATCTGCCATGGCGTCTGCATATTTCAATCTTAATTTGTAGTACAAGGCTATCAATTTTTTCGATCTATCTTCTTTTAAGCGATTTCGCAGTTTATTATGAACATATGTCAATTCGCTAAACAACCTTTCTAAATCGCCAGTAGATGATGGTATGCTGAGTAATTTTGCTGCTAAAATGAATAACTCTGGGTAATAATGACGAGCAGCTCTCCAAAAAACTTCCCAAGAGTTTTATTGTCTTGCAAATAATTGTTGGAAAGTTCCAGTTTGGTTGGTATATTCATTCAATTGTGCTAAGCCTTCTCGACTCAAATTCTCCCTAAAAAACTCATTCTTTAGTGCAACGTATTGTGCATTATCAGAAAATTGGCGACCTTTATAATTTGGGTCAATGTAGATTGCAGCTAACCCATACTTATTTTTTACTTTTCTCAGACGTTCACGTAAAACCCTGTCAAACTGCCTATTGTCTCCTAAAAATGAAAGTTCTAAGCTAAACCATTTCTCAACTGCATATGAAATGTTGCAGTCACTTTTTTGACATGTGTTGACCAATTCACATACAGGGTCATAGTTTAATAATGCTCTAGTCAATTGCATCCCAAATTGGTCATCTGAAACAGTTTCTATGACCTCATTTCTAAAATTAAACTGATTTCCCAGCTCTCTTAGTTGATTCGTTTCAATAATGTTACGCATATAGTTTAAGTTTTGAAGGCAACGTCTATAACTATTTCTTTTGCTGCACCAACGAGTTTCTCCAGCTAATATCATTTTTCGACCACTCTAAACTAGGTGATCTAAAGTCTTTCACGACATCAGATACTTTCTGATCAAATTCATCATCAGTTAGAGAATTGAAAAGTAGATTGCCACTATCGCTATTGCATGTAATTTTGAATTTCGCGGGGCAAGAATTAAGATCTTGTACATTTTCTTTACCTACAACCATAACATATTAGTTTCATACATTTTCATACAATTTCTTACGTTTAATACAATTTCTTACATTTAATACAATTTTATACTTTCATACGGTAGAAAACCTCTGACTACTGCCGTTTACCCACCCCTGGACCATAGGCTTTATTGCCTGATGGAAAAAGAGGTATAGGTCTGCTCAGTCTGTTCACTCAATTTGAGTTTAGCGGAACAGTGGAACCCCCTTTTCAATATGAACGTTCACAATGAAATAAGCAAAAAATGTCTATGTGAATAGCTCCACGGAGAGTGTACTGAGCAATTTTTCATTCGGAACGTTTCGGATGAAAAAAAACGTGGCACGCCAGAGGATACGTTCCGTAAGCACTGGCACATTACATTTTTTTGCTTATTTCATTGTGAACGTTCATATTGAAAAGGGGGTTCCACTGTTCCGCTAAACTCAAAGTGAGTGAACAGACTGAACAGACCTATACCTCTTTTTCCATCAGGCAACAAAGCCTATGAGGTATTTTCACTTGTGACGTCATTCCAAGATGGCGCGATCACTGGGTTTTTTTTTTAAATTTGCACCAAATGTGCAAAACCAGCTGTGAAATTCACGAGGACGTCCCAACTAATGATAATGCGTTTAAAAACTTCAGGTTTTAATAAGCTATCGAATGAGCACTAAATTTTTTACATCTTCACTTGGTAAGCAATGCAAAAAAATGAATGAAATTATCGCGGGCATAAAGTTGATTAGAAAAATATTTTATTTTTTGTGCTTACCATGATCCAGTTATAACGAATTTGAAATATAGTCAATAGCAATTCCCGATGCATTAGAGGAAATTTTTCGTTTGTTTGCCAAAAGTGTAGTTTTAATGAAAATCAGTACAGAAAAAAAAGTACTGCAATCAGGCGGATTGTACCCGTCTACTATACATATATATATATGGTTGCAAGCTTCCTCGCCTCCGCGATCATAACAAAGTCCCATAACCTCTGACGAGCTGTTAAAATTGAAGCAGTGTGTGGCAAAAACATGAATAAAAGTTGTTGTATAAGAGGTTGTCGCGATAAATCTGCGAAATTAGCTACACATTCGCAGCTCACGTCAGAGATACAGCGGTCTTCGTTAATCTGATTAATAAATTACACATTTATGTATATGTTACCATAACCTACATTTGTCAAGCATAGGCAATAATGTACTTACAGATAATTCTACTTTGTATGGATTTAAGTGGACAGATGTTTGTCTCACAACATAGCAATTGATCAGATGACCGACTCCTTTATTTATTTACATATTCCTGTACGTAGGCAACGTGCCCACTCTCTACTAATTTTTTAGCTTTTTTCAGCGTTTCATTATTAAAAACTATGTTGCAACTTATACTTTTAAAGCCTGTTTGGATAATCATATCCATTTTTTAGGGTGCTGATGTTTACGCGATAGCAGTATGTACGTCTTATTCAATAAATAATACTTTCTCCTATAAGCGACAGTGTTACGATTTCATCATACGGGGGTACGGTATTGCGCGATTCTGACACCGAGGGCGGCGCTGCGTGTCATGCACGGAGCGAATATGCCAGCGCTCATGGTGGTGCATGTGCGCGATCTAAAGGTACACTCTACTGGGGCCGTACCATATTACCTTTTTTCGCTTCGAACGCCTATGTTATAACATAAGCTCACGAAGCGAAAAAAACTTATGTGGTACGACCCCAGGGGCTGAACCCTGGGGCCGTACTATATAACTATTTTTATGTACATCGGCCTATGTTATAACATAGGCCCGCGAAGCTAAAAAAAGTTATATGGTACGGCTCCTGAACCTAAGTCAATAGGTTTGTTCAAGTCAATTCTCGGGCCCTTTCATGAAGATACTGAGGTCGGTCCTGGGCATTCCGTGGTACATCAGAAATACCCAGATTATCAAGGAGTTCAACATCGTCTCTCCAATACAAGCGGCCCCCGTCCTTGCGTCTAAAATCCGCGCCTCCATTACGGACTACCCTAACCCCACTATCGCCGCACTCGCGAACCTTCAACCCGGTCGCTTCGACCTTATAAGACGTCCCTGCGCTCTAGCACAGAACCCCGAGGACCCTCAATATACTCTAGGTCTTCAATCCCCCCTGCTTCCATCGGATGCATCATCTCCATCTCCATGATCTCGACGAAACGAACGCTACTTCAATTCGTGCGCTCCCTTCAGGAGCACCCTTCTATCCGCCGTATCCTCTACGGCCTCAACCCTATACAACACTTACACTAATCACAAGTACGCTTCCAATTCTTCCAAATACACAATACCCAGCGGACTCACACATTTACACACACACACATACAATAACACAAAATCTTAAGAACTCTATTCCGGCGCAAGCCAAGATTCGAGCTTCGCCCAGATGCGTAAGTGCCCCCTCCTCTCATCTCTTCGAGAGCGAGTCGGCCTTCGAAATTCTCCGTTATTTTCCTTTTTCTTTCTCCTCTTACTCTTATGCCCTTTTGTCTTCTAGGGGAGTGGTCCTCACGGACCTGTCCCATGCGGGGAGGTTAGTTTTTAGTGGGTAGGCACACCGGGTGAATCCGACACTACCACCGGATTAGCTGGGGTGTCTATGAAGATTTTCTCCTCCCCGCTCCATAAAAAAAAAAAAAAAAAAAAAAAAAAAGGAAAGAGCAGCCTTCAGCTCTAACTTTCCCCCATTATTCAGGGTGTATTCCAGATACCTAGCTTACCGCCAATATTCAGGGTGTATACCATAAACATCTGCCTTCAAAAAGAGTGTGCAACTGCGCAGTAGGCTGAGCGTACTGAGAGATTCTTACAGCACCCCCATTGAACTTTGCATGTTAAATCTTATGGAATAAAAGTAATTCACGTGGATGCCGTTGGCAAAATTTCAGGATTTATCCATAAGAATGCGCCAATACCCCCACTATCGACTTGCGCACAACGAATACCTGACATTACCTGTCTACCTGATTTTGCCTCCAAAGCGAGTGCGCAGCAAGCTGTGCGCACTAAGGGAGAGCAGAATGGAAATACACGCTAAGGTCCCCTTTGTTCGAGCCATAGCTATGGTTCGAGCACGTAGGCGATTTAAATAACAAGCAAATTTTACTTTATCAGGACTAAGTGGCTTTCAGTTCCAAAACGTTGATGTAGATTGTATATGTATTTGATTACTGAATTCGAATTACTTTGGTCAGAAACAAATGTATTTATATCTTTTTACACACTTAGGGTGGTTAAGTAAAGAATAATCCAGATCTTGTGTATAATCACCTTTCACAATTCATAACTGTGCACTCTACCGTAATACAAAGTACTTAAGAACAGACTCGAAAATTTGTGTGCTCCAGATATTGTAGCATATTCGGACATTGAGAACGTTCAATCCAGAATCATACTTTACATCATGAAATTAATAATTGATTAACTAAATGACTTTCAACGAATCTAACCTACAAAACTTTGTAGTCGTTCGCAGTAATTGGTTCTGGACTTCAACATGAGCCTTGTGGGAGGTACCTGCATAGTAATTGGGGGCGTAGTAACGGGTGCTGATTTTGTAACCGTGCGTAGTAATACAAGTATTAACTGTATTAAAAATACAGTAATACAAGTATTAAAAATACAAACACTCACTAAAACGATTGTTAAAAAAATAAAAAAATAAGTTCCATAACAGAAAAGTGTTTTAATTGCATAATAGGCTACAGATACAGATAAAATAAAACTGCTTTAATTTACGGCGAAAAATATCGAGAAATGAAAAATTCGGCACAGTTGAAAATTTTATTGCCAGTAATTGGGTCATTTACCCCCAGAGATAGGCACTATTTTTTATAAAGTTGAAATATATTAAAATACTTTATTTCAGCTTTAATTCAAGCTATCCAAATACTTAATTACTTTATTTAAACTAAATATTTATAATGAATACTGTGCATATAATTATATTTAAAATAATAGTTTAAATAAAATACTTAAGAAAATATTTTACTTGAAATAAAATACTTCAATTATTATTAACCGTTTCAAAGAATATTTATTATTTTTATATAAAATACAGTATTTAAACTATACTATTTCAAAAAAAACATAAATCACGTTTTTATTTTAAAAATCGAAAATAATATTTATTCATCTTCATGACTTTAAATCCAAAATAAATGTATGGAAATACGTGTATGTGTTTTAATATTAAATAAAAGTTAATCGTAGATGCAAGGATTGTGAATATGACAAATACAGAAAAACTACACACGGCACCCACATGCAACATATATCTTGTAACAGCTGCTTTCTGATCGAGGAATTTACCTTAGGTTCTTTTACAAAAATTTTATATTGTTGGGTTTGGGTAACACTAAAAGATATCATATTTTGCTTTAGAACATTATACATCACGTTGTATACGTCAATAGAATAAGATAAAAAATTAAAATTTTGAATTTCATGGTAACGCACTTTGTCGTAGACACTTACGATTTTAATTAAAACATGTTAAAAAATCATACTTATATTGGATGCAGTTATTGTAATTACTTTATCAAACACAAGTGTATTTAATCATGTGTTTAATTGAAAAATTAGAAATATAATTAACTGATGAAGTATTTCAAATAAGTAATTTTAAATTGTATTTCTAGTTGATTATTTAAAATACAAATATGTATTTCATTAAATAAATTAAAACACTTTTATTAAATACACTTGCGTTTCAACTTCATTATTTAAAATCCATTGACCAATTATAATTGTATTTCAATTTTTTCCTATTTAAAGCATTTGATTTAAAACAACGTATTTAGTTTTTAAAAATTTTATTTAATGTATTTCCAAAATTTTAAATTAAACGCCATTTGTGTTTGTTAAAATAATCTCAAATACTGTAATTAAAATTTCAAGTAACTGTTACTTTATTTATAAAAAATTCGTATTTAATTAATAAAATAGTTATTTATTTTTCAAATAAAATAGTATCTGTTTTTCAAATAATAAATACGACTTTGCCCAAGTCCGGTCGTAGACTGTTATGTTTCCAATTCAAATTCATTGAAAAATTATACTTGTATTTGACTCAATGATTACCATTACTTCATTAAATACAAATGTATTTAGTCAAGTATCTAATTTAAATACTTGAAGTATAATTAATTGATAAAGTATTAAAAAAAATTTTTTAATACAATTGTATTTGTAGTGAATTATTTAAAATACGTATGTATTTTATTACATATATAAATTAAAATACTTTCATCAAATACATTTGTATTTCAACTACAATATTTGACATCCATTGACCAAATACAATTGTATCTCAAGTTTTTTGTATTTAAAACATTTTATTTGAAGTAAAGCATTTAGATTTTTTTGATTTTATATACTGTCTTAAAAATATTTCGATTACAACACCGTCAGTATTTATTAAAATAGTTTTAAATACTGTAAGTGAATTTCAAATAAATTAGGATTTTTTTTTTTCTTCAAATAATAAGTACAACATTGACCAAGTCTGGTAGTATCAAGGCCCTTACCACGGAGATGTGCCTCATAATACTAGTGTCCATCAATTAAAACGTAATTAAATAAGTTAGAAACCAAAAGAAAGAAGAATTGTTAACAAAAAAAGAGTAGCAAGGCCCTTAAAGATGCAGCAATACCACTAGCAGTTATGGATTTCACCCATTTAGGGAAAGCAAAGAACCTGCACTTTTGCAGATTGAAAACAATATTTGAAGTTACTCTGTATAGTGCTCTAAATAACTAAATAATGCGTGGCAGAAAAAAAATGTAAAAAAAACGTAGACCAAATTACATCCTTACAGTCCAATGCATGTAGACTGAGTTTAATTGCTAAATGGACGCGTTAAATTTCTCATCCAGCGTGTTTTTCAAACACTAACGAATTATTCAAGACTTACGAGCACAGAAAGCCATTAATCTACTGACTGACACTGCTGTTACTGGGTCCGATGCATGAGGAGAAGAGGTTGATTTTGCCTCGATCGTCTAAGCTGCAGGCATCTTCTGATCATGCTACTACTTTTTTACAATGCATATGTGGTCTTTACGACCTAATGTATTGATACGTTGTATAGGCTCTATGCATAAATCTTATAAAAATTTTTTTTCATTTATTTTCATGTACCCTTGCCATTTGGATCTTGAATCTATAGCCATCAATCAATCTCTCTCTTCCTGTAATTATATATTCCATTTTTTTGTATATTTTTTTCATTATGTAATTTACTAATTTACCATTCGAATGTTTCACCCTTGGCATAAATATATGTTTGAAATTAAAAAATCTCTTAAAGTACTGCAGTTGCATAATCTGTACAAGTTTTTTTCATCTAAACTAGGTTGTACTCATTGATGATTAAACGCTGCTTTGCAGATAAGATTTGTTTGAATGTTACAATGTGATATAAAATAATGTAACATATACATCATTTGATCATGGCCCGAAAATTAAATACGATTGTTTATTTATTTATTTTTTTGTGGATCAAAAAATGTAGCTAGTTCTCAACCACTGATAAATTAACTGAAATTATTGATACAATAAATAAATGAGAGTTAACAAAATAAAAGTTATAAATCAAAAAGTAATTATTTAATTGAACGCGTGAATTAAAAATTTTTCTAGATGTTATGTATACGTGTGCATTTTCTACCGATTTTATTAGCACAAACCATCAACAACGAACAATAACTGGGTCTCGAAAAGAAATGTAGATATTCAAAGTATAAATTTATGTGAAAGTCATAAAATGAAAAGAATGAAAAGATTTAAACTAAAAAAGGAAAACCCATTAGTAATTTTGGTCTACAAAACTTCAAAAATAGGCATACATGCATAGAAATTTTTTAAAAAGAGGAACAAAATTTCATTAAGTTAAATGTTTTATACTGTCTTTTTTACACGTCTCTGCTCACATAAATTTTCTTTTTTTTTATTATCTTTCTATTTTTGCGTTTCTAGCTGAGTTCTATAGAGTCCAGTGGGTCCATTCTGTACAGTCACTCTTTTTTCTCGACTATATTTGTGTGCTTCATCACATCTCGGCTCAACACAGAGCATAGGGCCTATTCAGCCAAAAATTCGTTTTATGTATTTCTCTCCCATGACCTTTCATTCTCTTTGTGTATGTATACGAATGCCTAATGTACGTATAACTTTTCCTTTTTTTTCTGTACCTCTCGAGAAAAGTTAAACATCTTTAAATTGTATCCATCCATATGCATACACGAACATATATTTTACTATAACACCATGAGGGATGAAATATGATACTAAATAATTTTATAGACATGATTGATTTTTTTAAATATTTAATTTACGAGCATCATTCAAAAAAATCTAGTCAAGCGTAATAATAAAAATCATTTCTTGGTATGAAAAAAAGACCCACAAAAAAAATCAAAGGCAGACATCAGAGCCGGCAAGTATACTTATATCTTACCCTCTGATTTGTGTGTTTTTATTTCACCCCTCCATTAAACTCCAGCCCAATTGTTCTTTCTCTCGCTTCAGCCACTGTAATAAATTAGAAGACGCGAAACAAACGATTTCCACCCATAATACAAATTATAAATTTTCCAAGGCATTATCGGCTCAGATTGCAAGCAGAGGGTTCTCATTCTTATTTCCCCCGACCCTCCACAGCTTTGTTCTTAAAATCAACGCCTTTTATACATCGTACCCAGCCATCCGATAATAATCTCCCTTTCTATGTTCCTATTTTGCGTATCCCTCAATACGATCCCCATTATTCTTGCAGCCAATAAATAAGTGGATCTTTGGTTACCTTTGCCTTTTCCGTTTTGGATTTTAGGAAATTGATAAGGAGTAAGGAAATCATATGTAACCAGTGTGATAATAAATACGGCACGTGTGGTTGAATATTTCTGCTTTTGATGTATGTTTTTGTAAAAAAAAAAAAATTATTACCTTGCCATCCTGCAATCGACAAATCGATAATAAATTACTAAATTGAAACTGCAATAATAACAAATATTTAGAAAACAGTAGAAATGGAGGACAATGGAAATATATTACGGGAAAAAAGTAAAAGAAATAAAAAAAAAAAAAAATACGGGTAAAAGAGCTTGCAACCGCAAGTTCAAACTCGATGGTATGGAATGAAACACATTGATCGCTCTTGAGCGGTTTATTTTCAGCTTTGGAGTTGGCTCCTTGCGTTTCATTACGAGCAATTCAGCCAAGATTACTCGGTTGCAGTGATCGTCTTCTTTCTGTGTTTTACTGCAGTAAATTATAACCTTTCAGAAGAAAAAGCTACTTCTTTCTGTTAGTTTGTCAGATATGGCAGTTCTTTTACGTTCTGCTTTTGAAAATAGTACAAGTGAAAAATTCAAATTCGAAATCATCGCAAGAATAGGTTTGACTGTTTGTGGAACCTCAAATAATGAGCACATGTAACTCAGTAGTTACCACTTTGACAGGACGAAACAAAAGTCAATTTGGTAAGACGAAGCCACCACATGGACATTCAACGAAAGCACAAGACGTGCCTACGCACGTAGTAGCAAATTACTGGCACTAACGGACGACGCAGTGCGGCGAGACACTACTTCTTCCCCTCTGCCTATTCCTTAGCTCTCGTGGGCCATAGAACACGTCTACAGCCAAGGATTTGAATTCTCAAAAGGCTTGCCACGCTTAAACGACCTTTTTATGCGTCTCTCGCGCGCTTCTTCTCCATTCTAAGGCTTAACTTGCGAGCTCCGTTCCTTTGCGTTATAATCGTGACTTCTCATAATAAGACGATGCCACGCGAAGGAATACACCTGATGAGGATTTATCGTCGAGGAGTCTTTTTTCTCTTTCTTCTCATCCAAGACGTTATTTTCTGATTTTAGTGTATGTGTTTTCTGGGCTTTTTTTTATTGCATCTCCCTACCAGACAAAATATTCCGTCCGTTGGAGAACCCAGTAAATCGAATACACAGCACAATTGATATATTTTTTTTGGGATACGTTTAATTACAATTTGTATGCTCTCTGACCTTATAATGGATGGTCATCAAGTAAATTATAAAACAAGTTAATGTATAATGTTCAACAAAATACATCCTCCCCGTTCCTGGTGATCTTACGATACCTTCTTTTTATTTATTGCAATGGCATGTCATTACGAATGATGCGACCACTAATCAATACATCCACACTCGATATTTTGGAAAAATTCTAGTAAGCATCACTCGCAACTCCAAATTAAAAACACAATAAAGCAGAGTTTAGTAAGATAATTAAGGTGATTGGCATTAACAAAAAACTTCTTTAAATTATAACAACATGACACGTTGAAGTGACATTGGGTACAATGACTGGTACAAAGGAAATATAGTGTTTTTCACCTCTTCTGATGACGCCAGGATACAATAATCGATGATAGTATGGACAATTACAGTACAGCTAGCCTCAAAGTGTATATCGTGTCCAGTGATAAACACCTCGCTAACAATCGACTGTAGAAGCGCAGGACATAGGTGTGTATGTCACTTGCATTCTCTCAAATGCAGGGGACACTTGCAGCGACTGTGCGAATTCACATACACGGGACGATGTCTACTCGGACAATCTGGTCTAATTAATGAACGGTAACGGTGGTGGGTGGAAGAGGTGAAAGAGGAGGAAGGAGAACTGTTGGGGTAATTAATAGGCGATGTACCCAAAATTATCGCGTTACAAAGCGACAGATGGATAAGGTGCTGCGCAAGTTTGATTTTCTCTCTAGTAAGTGCGTGTACTGTATACGTATATGAGTATGTTGGCATTATAGATAGAGAGATTATAATAACCCGTCTTATATACCTTACATCTGCTTTTCTTGCGACCAATGTTGTTGACTCAGTATTTCTATGCGTTTGAACTCTTTGAAGGAGAGACGGACATGGTAGGTGACATTTTTTCGGTGGGATGGTGTTTTATTCTCTATGAAATTTAATTTTCCATTGAACATATTGATGGTCTTTGAATTAGTTCCTCTGCTTGCTCTTCCAAGTGAGATTTTATAGAAGATCTCATTTCCGACGTTTAGTGGATAATGTGCCATATTGGACGAAATAATTTATTCAAACGTATATAATACCGTAAAAGTTTGGTTTAGAACAATTGTAATAATATATTATTAATAAATATAGCTTACATCCACATTTTTTAAACAGAAGCAGTATGAAAGCCTACATAAACTAAAAATTCCATTTATAACTAAATAAAGATGCATTGACTTTTATAAAGACATCGTTGACTTATTATTTATAATAATCTTTTCTATGATTTTTTTTATTTAAAACATTGCACAAATACGCCATTGAAAGTTTAGTACACAGATATCCTATTTTTTTTTTTTTTTCAATTACGAGAAAGAGCGTCAGTCTCAAATTTCTCCGTTAGCCACCGACAGCGCTATCCATAATAACAATAAAGTGCTAAAAAAATATTAACTATTCATAAAACAAACTGATATGCATCTGAAAAGAGCATTTAACTGTAATAAATGATAAGTAAAAGTTATTACTTTTTGAAAATGCCTTGATACACATTCAAACGTATCAAGTAACTTCCTATCAATGAGCTGATTTAAGTAAAAAAATAAGTAATTTTAAAATTACTATGAATACACAGTCTTAATTTTTTTTAACGTATTAAGAATTTTCTGATAACAGAAGGCTAAGCCCATTTTGGCACATTAATGTTTTATCTATTATTTTTTCAAAACGAGACACAACTTCTTGTAAGCAATTAAAACTTAATTGCGTACAGCTACCAGAATTAACGCTTATCTCACTAACACGAGGATTCCAAGTAGCCATAAAATCGAACAAATTAAAATTCGAGGAATTAAACCAATGTTCATTAATAGCTGTGAGAATATCTATCGACAAACAAGAACTAATGAGCTTTCTAACTTTTTATGTACACTGGTGGGCGATACATCACGACTCCCTTAAATGTCGACTGTAACTGTACATTAGCAAAATAATAAATAAAATGACACTATAGTTTCGCGGGATCGCAAGTATCTTGCCGGGCAGAGTACGAAGATTCACAAATATTTTAATTACGATTAAATGTATACATTGACCTTGTACAAAATATACATGCACGTAGTAATAATTTTTACATGAAACCTTTTTATTCGTATAACTTTATAGAGAGGATTCACAACTGAAGTTATTAATTTAACACTTTTTTTAGCAATTTGTAAAGTGATTGATAGCAGTTATTTTCTTTCTGTCCGATTCCTTCTACCGTGTAGTGAGAAGGTACGACAGCAATATTCTGGATCAAGTACACTGAGGTCAAATTAGACACCTAGTCTTTAAAAATATTGACATCAGATCAGACGGTATACAGGCAAAAATAAGGAGTAATAACAGTGCATGCACGCGCACGTGCGTCTGTATGCGTGTGTGGCTTAAGATCCACCAGTATATCGATTGATAATACTAATATTTCGATAACAGTCTTTACAACTAATATAGGGGTAAAAAGCCTTATTCAAGTTTGTAGGTAAACTAAGTAGAAATTGTTAAAAAAGAATTTTTGGTAATATGTCTTTCTGTCGTCAACTGGTCCGTTTAAAACTTTTCAACTCGTGATTCCAATAAGTATGTGTTATTAATATCGGCTGACTTGAGTATTAGAAAACACAGCAATACTGTATGGCGTACAATATTAGTATCGTCCAACAAACAATAGATTCTTACGATAAGATCGTCTGTGATTAGGTGTTTTTGTAGAAACGTAATTAAGGTAGTATATAGTAGTAAAGTATTAAATTTACCTGTCAGTAGCGCGAGGCTAGTGTTAGTGAGAAATCGGGAAAAGCGGGCCTTGTAGGTATACCAGCTACCAAGAAGGCCAGCTATAGATGCACTATCTTTTCGAGTTCTCGTGAATAATTGTATTATTTTCTCGAGCAGTTTCAAGAAAATGTAAAAAAAAAAAAAAAAAAAAAAAATGGAAAAAGTAGAAAAACATTAGAAAAAAAATCTGGCAGCTTTCACTTCTTCAGAAGTCTCATGAAAAAGTGTCGAAACACAAAACGCAGCAACACAGTGATAAAGCTGAGCGCTTGCATTGTTTTTCTGTTATCACGCTCGCCCGCTGCAGTGATAATAGGCCGAGGTAGAGTAGGAAATAGAGGAAGAGGCTTTTCTAAACTCTCTGAGCTGCTAATCATGTGTGAGTGCGTGCGTACCTACATTGATAATTAAAAAATACTTATGCTTGGTGCAATTAGCCAGTCAATCAGTCATCTATCTACAGTGCGTTAGTGTCTAACAAGGTGAGTCGTTATCGCAGTACGCCCAACTTAGCGTAGCAGCAGTAGCTTTAGTAACAAGTGACCAGTGGAGTGAGACGATTAGTATCAGTTACGACGACCTCAAGTGTTACATTTTATATTCGTGAACGTCTTGCTTCGAGTTATACGTAAAAGTTTCTAGTGAGAGCCGTAATTTTATAAACTTAGCAACATGTCTTGTGCGCAAGTAAGTGAAGTGGTTTGCAAGAATAGCGCCGTCATCAAACTGCTGAGATGCAAGCTGAAATCTCAACACTGACAGCAGCAACAATCTCATCGTCCGCACAATGAATATTTAAAAACTGTCATGGGTGGCGGTCTTTCAACTTTACCATCGTTTAAAGTAAAGGTGCTTGATTTTTATTTTATTAACGGCAAGCAGAATGAGTGCGCAACCGCTCATAAATTTGATATCCATCGGTACCATCTACAGAAGTGGCTGCAAAACGAGAAGACTCTGCGCGAGTCTTGTTCTAAGTTGGCCTCAAGCAGTGGAGTTGCTGTTTTAACTCCATCGGCCTTGAGTCGCAGATTTGGCAGACTGCAGATAAAATCTGCAAGCTCTACCTCCTCGCTGAAGCGTGGACATTCGGACGAGGAGGATATTTGCGAGGAGCATCCCCTCGACCGTCCGAAGCGAGTTCGCAGCAGCAGCTGCGGAACGGCCGCAACATATAATGTGGGCCAGGTCAAGGTACTGGAGGCTTCGCTGCAATTGAGTGCAGCTAAGTCCAGTGCCCCGTCGCCCAACAGCCAAACGCCGAAAAAACCATGCAAAAATGCAAAAAGTGACAGTCTTGCGTGCCAGAGGCCAGGCTTTAGAATTAAAATACTTGATGTTTGTGCCATTAATAATAAATTTTCTAGTAAGGCCAAGGCACGTAAGGTTGGCCTTACCCTAAAAAAATGGATGCTGGAAGACAATGACGTCAAAAAACTTGTCAATATCATAAATATTGACAAGTTTCAGCGTCCGAGACCAGTAGAAGAGACACAGGAGCCAGTCGTTGATTCACTTGTGGATGATGCGGATGCCTCCGCAGCCTGCCCGCTGACGCCACCCAACAACAGCTCTGATGGACCCGAGCCAGACTACAGTTCACCATCGGCTGTTTCGAGGTGTGGAAGCGCCAAATGCCGTACTGGTATTTACCGCCAGAAGAAGACAGTGAGCTGTGCGAGGTAAAGTGAAAGAAAGATTTTTAAGGACATTAACAACCTTTGTTGCGGGGTATGCGTGTGTATATATGTATGTATGTAAAACGTTATTGAGCCATTGAAGCCATGCGGTTTGCGGTATAACCACGGATGGCTTCAAATATTATTATGCCCTGCAATATTTTTACTTTTACTTGCAATTTGTATACAAGAAAAAAAAAGAATCTGCTTACATTTATTATTATTGTTATTTTTATTATTATTTTTAATTTTTATGCACTTTTAACAAAACTGAAATCGATTTTTACTTCTGCTGCATCATTTTTTAGTACAAAATAAAACAAAACAATATATTAGTACTCATTTTTAATTCTTATTTATAAATGTATTTTAATTTATTGTTCATTCAAAATTATCTGAGTCATGTGAATTTAACATTAAATACAATGTAAATATTTTATGACATTTATTTTATAAAACTATCCTTTATAATAAGATCATTCCTGTATAAAGTAACTACGTTGAACTGTACAAAATAAAACTTTTGTAAATGACAACTATTTTATTTACTACATCGAATCCATTTTTTTCCTACATCCATTTCAGACCTCCTGAGTATCAAAAAAAATTTTTCATAGTTATAATTAAACGAAGTGAAACTAAAACCCGCCGAAAAAATTGTGAGACTTTTTGTTTCCTACCATATGGGATAGAACCAAAAGGGTAATGAATATAAATACGACAGCCTTATTATTTATAACGATCAAAATGAAATAATAAATAAACTTATGTGTGTAGGATTCGTGAAAAAACAATTTAATCAATCAAAATTTAAATAACTAAAAAAAGGGCCTGGCAAGTGATGTAATAATTTTACAATAATTTTACTGCATATCCTTTGATTTATTTAATGCAATAATTGTCTGAAATTTTAGTATGAAGCGCTTAATATTATTAAAATAATCCACTAGGTAATAAATATTCAATTGTGGTATTTTAAACACATTGTTAATTACACACACACAAAACAATTTCCAATGATAATGCCAAAGCTTCAGTTAATAAAATAGTATTATACCCACACAAACGAGTATAAACATGTTCCAATATACTTTTAAATGTTATGTCACACTTAAACATAAAAACTTGTCAATTAAAAATAGATTTCATCACTTTGCTCGTCTATAAATTATGAAACGTAAAAATTGAAATATGAAACATACTTGTGCAAATTAAATTTAATTTGGTGCCAAATTATCCGAAATTCGTAACAAGAGCGTATTGAGCATACTCGTGCTAACGAAATGCAATAGTTATACTTCAGATGCATTAAGTGCCCGGCTAGTAAATCCGATTAATTTTGTAGTATTATATTGTAAGTAGCGTTATACAAACGTGTTTTGTAAAATCTGATAACATTAAATCATATAATAAAATACTAGGTTATCCCAGTTATAAAGCTTACCAGTTCAAAGCTATTACATAATCAGGAATGTATACAAGTAATGTGTGGCATATCTGACAAAAAAATAACATTTAACATAATACTCACTGCACTTGTTTGATTTTAATTTATGCTTAAACCTTAAATGCTACAATTAACTGATGCATGATTCAATATTAAAAAATTTTTTGATTCCAAACGTTAAACTGTAACGTAAATATATACAAAACATCGTGGCGTGTAGGACAAATTCTTGAAAAATTAATATTCTGATTTCAACAAAATTTCAAATATAAATATAGGAAAAAAAAATTAGATACTTTTAAATAAAACTATATTGCACAAATTTTCATTTCAAAAATGTTCATAAGTCTAGGAATAGTAAAACGAAATTGGAATTATAAAGTTGGAATCTTTTTATCACTCTAAAAACTTTCACTTATTGATCTGCTGATGCTATTTTATCTTATTTTAATGTAGTCTAAGAAATAACATGTTAAAATTAACTGTGGATCGGATACCATTTTTCATGAAAGTGGCATTACACCGTATTATCGATGTCATTTCAGTTTATTTTAGAATTTTTATACAGTTTCTTAAAAGTAACTTTTTAGAACGTACATTATCGTAAGATTTTGTCATAAACAGTTATCAATTTTCTCGGGTGTGTCAGTTAAAAGCCTGTCATTATTCTTCAAACACAAGTATATAGAGTTTTCAACCTGCAGCAAATGATTTTCATAGTTCTGTTGAGACAGGGCAAGTGCTACCTTATCTTGTGAAGAAATATTTGTCAAATAATCATTTTCTCTTTTTAAGTCCGCTTCCTTATTAATGTTCTCGTACTCTTGGTACAGTTTCTCAAAGTGCATACTCGTACTTTTATCTAAAAGCTTACCAATAGTTTTTAATAGTTTTGTGAATGATGGTCTTGAAGTTGGCTTGTCCTCCCAGCAATTGAGCATGATATTGTAACTGAAAAATATATAAATGAAACATATTGATAATTTAAAAGATAAACTATTTACATGAAAGAGCTTTTTTTTACTAAAAGATATTTTGTTGCATATCTAGGTTGGCCCATCCTGTTTCCGTCAATGAGTTTTTGATATACTACTAAGGCTTGCATGCTTGGGTATGGTGTCTCTGCAAGAGTAAAAAACTCCCAGATCACAATACTTAATGACCAAATGTCGAATTTAGTAGAAAATACTCCGTTCCTGAAGTATTTGATGGCCATCCACTTGAACGGCAAATTTACATTGTGTAGCCTCATATAATTGATGTCTTTGTACAACGTCTGGGCCAAACCAAAGTCACAAATCTTGACGATGTTATTAGTAGAGAGCAAAATATTTTTGGCAGCCAAATCACAATGTAAATACTGTACACTTAAAAACACCAGTAAAGTAATAGACAAAGTATATACCCGTAGTAGTTTTGTATACATATTCTTACGTTTCTCTTCGATAGATATTCCATGCCATGAGCAACCTGATAAGCCCAAGAGAGGAGGTCATGCGAGCAGATGCATTCAGCATTCCAGTTTTAATAAATGCCTTCGTAGTTAAAACGCCAACTTGGTTGTAATACATTACAGTAAGAGGCACTATCAAACCCATTAGAATGCCGTTTTTGGATGACTGTATGATTCTGAATCCACGTTTTTTGCTCTAGTTATTGAAAAAAGTAAATATATATGTATATGATTTATTCAGTCATCATCTGTGTAGTAAAAAACAGTACAGTTCACAATTATCATTTGTCTTTGAGAATTTGATTTTTTAATAATTTACATTAACAAATAGCTTTAATCTACAATGTCTACTAAATTAAAAATAAGTAGGGAAAGACACACTTTAAAGTTTATTAAAGTACAAAGAAATAAACAAAATATATTTGTCAGCGCCATACTTTTTTCATATAGTACAAAAAGTATAATTTAATCAACTTTTATTTATTTGTTAAAAATTCTAATTGAAGCATTAAAAGACTTTGATAATGTCATGGCAGTGCTTGTATATAGCCACTTAAAAAAATTAATGAATTTTATCAAACCAACTCGAAATGTCATTTGATAGAGCAAATTTAGAATACGTATTAACGATGCGCAATTTTTAAAAAAATCTAAAAGGTCATCATGCTCATATTCCTTCTCATTTTCATGTGTCAAGATCATGACTTCTAGAGGATGCAACTTGAAACACTTAGAAAACATTATAAAAAGTTAATACTGTACTTTTTAAAACAAAATATAATACTGTTTTTACTTTTTACGCATAACTTCCATTGATCATGCATTTTATTGCATCATGATGGAATGAATTGCGCATGTTTGACGACAAAAATTGTGCCATCATGCAGCCTGTAATTTTATGATGAGTTCAAATTTTAATTAAAGGGATACAAACATGAAATAAGTACCTTGTGAATTTTTGCTTAATAGATGAATCAATATGACCCGTAGATGGATTAATTGGGTCTACGAAATTACCTCTGTAATATCTCAAATAGTCCTCGAGGTTTTTATAAGCACATGATTCGAGAATCACTAAAAATTCACCTACAAAATGAATTGCTTTTTATTTAAAAGTGTCAACTATAATTTTAAAAAATGCCATAAGAATTACAACGTTTTGCAATATTTTTTGTACAAGCACCGAGAAGATTTACAACATTTAAATGTTGCCCCAGATTCATCATAATTTCAAGTTCTCTTACAAGAGCACGGATATCAACTGGTTCAGCATTTTCGTGAACCATTTTTACAGCCACACCCGCAACAGGCTCCGTGTTACATATTCCAGAAGCTTCTGCTTTTTTTACAACCCCAAAAGCTCCACTTCCCAGCTGTTTACCTGTAATCTCAAATATCACAATTTGTTCTTTAAAACTGGTTATCATAGCTATTGCTTTACGGGAAACTCATGTTTTATACCTAACTTTAATTTTTCTCTAGAAAATTCCCACTTTATATCATGTGGACGATACTCGGCTTGCTCGTTAACTGTTAGTTCTGCATTCATAAAATCAAAAGCTCCTTTTTTAAAATAAGCCAAACCAGCTTTTGATAGCTGCTTCCTCATTATCTTTTTACAATTAATAAATTATCAATGATATTTCTAGATATTTCATAAATTATTCAGATCTTTTAGTACAAAATATTATCTTACCTTTTCATGTTGTACTTTTAAACAAAAGTATACAGAAAGTAAAATAAAAATTGTGTATAGTCACAAATTGATGTAAAATTATTATTAATATTGGTTTTTATAGTCCAAATAAATGCTGGTTAATTAACAGTTCAAATGAAATTCACTTTCCAGTACGTACAAACAGTAATTAGTTTTTATTTATTAAAAATACAAGCATAAAGAAACGTTAACTTTTACAATTTTTCGATAACGATTGTGACCAAATACACTGTTAATAAAGACGCAAATAAACGCACGACGGGGCCCCAAGATCTTAATTTAACCAGTGATTGATTCATAATCACTGTTGACCTCTCGTCTCACGTAGCCCACACTCAACGTAAGTCACGTTTCGAGTTGCGAACCCGGGCGCATTCAGCGTCACGACGACGAGAACGTACTCATTAGCGTGATTTTTTGGCACGATAAATCCGTGCAAGGCCAGAGCTTCTTCGAGGTGCTCTCTTTTTCGCAGCGCTACGAGGACTGCCTCAAGAAATGAGCGGGCCTGTCGATAGAGTCGAGAACGCCCGATCGCCGCCGACCAGCGACGAGCGGTCGCCGTCTCGTGACACCTGCCCTTCCGACTTTCGTCGTCTCTCTCTATTACTAGCCTACGTTGTGTTCTCTTTTCTTATTATTTTAAATTTTAAGCCTTCTGGCTGTAACAATTGTGATGAAACAATTTACCATTGTGTGTTGAAGATAACGTTTTTTAACCTCTAAAATCGTGATTGATCGTATATGAATATTATCCGTGGTAAAAGTTTCTATAATTTATTGAGAAAACTATTTCTCAACTTTAAAAAAATGAGCAGCTTTGGTGTTAAACCAAGATAACATAATCGTGTAGAAATGTCACGCTACTATTCTGAAGCTGTTAGAACATTTATTATAAACGAATTTACTGTTCAACAATTGAGCTATAATCGAACAATTTATACTCTTTTTTATACTCGTTGTATGATATGAGATATAAGTATCCACTGTGTATAATAAGCCTTTACTAACTGGAAATATAGATTTAAGAAAAAGAATGCGATGCACAACAGTAAAATATTAATTACATTTTTATCAAAAAATATTTAATGCAAGATCAAAATTGAGCAATAAAGAATTGAAATCGGGAGACATAAAAATTTTTGATGTGAGGTCAAAATTAAACCATGAAGAATTAAAAACGGAAGACTTAAATGTTGAAACATATCCGAAAATATGGAGAAAAATTTTTTAAGAACGATATCAATTTTTGACTTCGTTAATTAAATTGTTCATGAAAATTAAAGAAACAATTCTGGAAAATGTATAAGCTATTTACATAGTGTTAATAAGTAATTTATACTTTTTAAATTTAATACCTCAACAATTTGAGTGTTTCTATAATGTATAACTTGGATGTAAATGAGATATAAACTAACTTTAGAATCATTTTATAGGTTTTTCTAGTGCTGTCTTCAATTTGATTTGATACCCAACAATTTGCTAAATATTTATTAAGAATAAATACATCTTTAATAAAATTTTCTCGATGTGCTCAGTTTTCTTGTTAATAAATAGAAGTCAAGTTCAAAGTTTCGTTAATCCAAAAGTTCTCGAGGCCTTGTTAATGTTGTAAATTAATAAGTATCAATGCTGATTCTATAAAATACACATCCTGATATAATTTTTTTCGTAATATCTTATAAAAATATGAAGAAACGTTGATAAAAGTTAATATTTTTTCATTGTTGCAATGATCATCTGCGTCCCAATGCTTTGGATTTATCACTCTTTCATGCGCACGACACACATTTTTCAGCTTGAAGGTTTAATGTATTGTGTAAACGTAATGAGTATTTAAGGCACATTCTCTCATAGTGTGATAAGCTCTGTAGGCCTTTTTTGCAGACTTAAAACCGCAGCCTTAGTACTTTTGCCCATCTTAGTTATGTAAGTAGCAAAGCCAGAAAAAACGTTTTTTTCTCCTGAATGAAGGGGTTAATAAAAACCTTCAGTGAGAATATAAGAAAAAAAAATATATCAGTGAAAGTAAATCTTATGGTCAATTATTGTATAATCATGTATGATAAACAAGTATTAGGAATTTAATGGTCTGCGAGTTCCTAGAGGGCCTTCGTAATATTTCTAGAAGTGCTCCTGTCGTCAATACAGCTTTTCGTACAAATAATTTAGCAACTATTAAACGTTTACTAAATCACCTTAGACAAAATATCTATATTGCTAAGGATTTAAAAATACAAGTAGATGATATTTTCAAGAATAATAACAAACAACAATAACAAAAATTCTTCGTTCAAACTCTATGAATCAAAATAATTTATCATAAAACTAGTTCTTTTGCGAATCTTTCTATACGTCGCAATGTATGTGAAATATTTTTGAACTTTTACGAACGAACTAGATCAACAATATACCTACAAATATTAACACCATTTGATAGTATACACGAATGTGATAACACTATTTTCTAAAACTTATGTAAACTTGGTGAGATTTCGTTAAATGTTAATAAAATATGATGATATTAAATTAAAAGTATCGAATTCAGTGCGTTCAACTCAGATTGGTACGAAGTGATCTTATCATTAAGATGAGAAAACAAGTTGATGATTGCGTAGTTATCAATAAAAACGTTCGAGAGTTTTCTCCCAGTATAAAGTTAGCCTGAAAATATACTTAATGATATTGAAAACACATGTAAGAGGTAACAAATTGTTTCAGATATTTTGAATAATTTAAAGTAATGCTCAAACTACAGTGACATAACAATGTTAAAATTAATGAGTTATACTAAACACAAAACATTGCATAAAATATTTTTGGGATTTAATGAATCGAAGGCAACGTAGGTTCATATTAACAAAACACTTTATTTAAGAGAAGGAAAGAGCTTACGTGTTAACCGTTGGACGGTTGACAGCGAACTGAACTTATCTGTGTGTACAGTCATTGACGTCACATATAGGTATACGTGACGCGACAAGTTTGAATCGAGCGAATTAAGTAGCGCATTAGGCGAGAAGTAATAAGGTGAGATTTATGCATGAGTTCAAAGTAATAAAAATATACGGGGAAAGAAATTGTAATACTAACAAATGTAGAGTGAAGATGTACACTAAAGCTCAAAAATATATATGTTGATGATACTTTTAATGACATATGTTATAAAATATTTTATTGATTTTACTTTATTGCTATATTATTTAACAAAAAAAAGTAGATTTAAGTTTTAGTTCATAGTAATAGATAAACAAGCCTTGCTCTTTAATACACATTATCAAGTGTTGTAAAGTAATTTAATCCTAATTTTCTTACACAAAGTTTTTCACAGCATTAGCGTCTTTCCGCCTTCAATTTTTTATGTAAAATGCTTGATGTTAAATTCAATTTTGAGAAGAAATTGGATATTAACTTGTATACAATACATTTTGACGAAATAATTTAGTATAGAAGGATTGTTTTATTTAATACAAAAAATTTACAAATAAACACATGTACTGATTTGTTTACCTGTTACGTTGACTTTTCGATATTTTTCTATTATCCCGAATCGGTTTTCAGCACGACAGGAATAATTACCGCTATCATCTTCCACTGGATATCTTATAATTAATTTTTGATCATTAAATACAAGGCTCAATCGATCTTCTGAAAGATTCAAAAGTGCATTATCCGTGTACCATGTAATGTTCGGTTTTGGCGATCCTCCGACAAAACAAAATAAATGAATAATATTTCGAGCATCCGTTGTTAATGCGATTGCACTGGTAGTATTCATATTGTCTCTTATGAAATAAGGCTCCTTTCATACTACAAAAATAAACATGATTTAACTGAGAGTAATCATAATATAATTGTCAAGAAATGTCATTTGTTAATATAAAATAAAAATAAAACAATGATAATAATTTTTTTCATTATTATTTAAATTTCAATCATCTTTACTAATATGATTGATGTAAATATAATGTGTAAAGTTACGCCTTTAGGTAATATTTAAAATTTAATGACATTTAAAATTGACATGGTAACTTATAATTTTGGTTCACTTTGTATCAGACATAACACTGCAGTAATAGTCTTTCTCATCTGATTGACTTATGTTATAGATCACAAGTTCTTTACGAAAAGTAAATTTAGTCCTCTTTGAAGTAACATGCTCTTTTGCTGAAATCCAAATAAAATAGGATTAATTTTATGGTCAAGCAGAACATTTTGCAGAAACTCAATTTTTTAAAGAAGAAGTAATTTGAAACTTACCAGAATTAGTTATCTCTTGGAAGTGGTCATCTAACAAAGTTACAGATAGATGGTCATCTTTAACAGCTGCATAGATAAGAGCTATATTTTCACCATTGTATGCTTCTTTTGAACCTATAATTCCGTGAGGCGCATCGTCGACTCCATCTGGAAAAAGAGATGTGAAAAAATAATCGGAAAAATTTTCTTTAATATAAAAATAGACCCCAGAACGTTGAAAAACTCTGCGAACCGGTAATTTTAATATTGTATTTCTCTGAGTCGCAATCGTAGGCATGGCAAGCCTTGCAAATAATTTTTCCAAACGACTCCATGCTTACTTTTAACTTTGAATACGTCCCATTCCTACTCTGATTACCCTTGGAATGTGAGAATTGTTTTAAATTGACAATAATACTCTTTTTTTAATTTTTTCATGCACTCATGCATATGTATATATATATATATATAAACAAAGCAAACCTCCATTTTTACTGTTGTACAATCATACATAAAATAATAATCTGGGCACATTTCGTAAAACCATGATATATTAGGTGCAGGATGGCCAGTGGCTTGACAAGCAAACGTTGCGGTTTTGTTAAGACTGTAAAAGGACTTGAGTTTTGCTTGATTAAATATAACACGAGCCCTTTCTGCAAACGTAGAAAAATTTGTTATTTACATAAAGAATGGGCTTTGTAAGTATAATGTTTCTCCATTAAATGGTATGGCAGTAAGAATTTTAATAAAAGTACCGTAAACTTTCACTGAAAAATTTAAGAGCTTTATTTCATATGTTTTGTTTGCTCGGAAAGTATAAATTCTTTTATCTTTCAACTGAACATTAGATATCATTAATTTACTCTCTGGATACTTCGGATATTTTCGTTTAAATTGTGGCAAACGGAAATTTTTTCCAAAAACAATTTCTGTACCATTTGATGTAAGCCTAGAAATTTTAATCTTTAATGCTCAAAGTTTTAATGAATAATTGATTTTTGGAACACATTTATAACTGTATGAAAGTGCAACTATTACCACAAGATAGTTGGTGGTGGATAAGCATCAATGTTAACTGTAAGCAACACCACATGACCAACGCTATAAGCTATTATGTCTCTGTTATTAGATGTTAGGGAAATATTAGAATTTTGATCTGTGACAAGGGATACGTTTAACAAACTTAAGTTTTTGCTTTCATATTTACAAAAAACTAGCAGCCCCCCGTTTCGGCTTCGCCCAAGACTTACTAAATAAAAGACCGTAGTGTGTTGACATGTAATGTGAAACATTTTCAGTTAGAAATTTTACACAAATTCCTGATATATCTCATAACAAAAATCTTCGTATTAAAATCTTATTTTTTCGGAACCCATATAGTTTATTTAGTTAAATAATGAGGTGTAAAAATTTTAAAAAAATATGCTGAAAAGTACCGTGCGTTTTTTATGCCATAAAATAATCGGTGGCCATAAGAAGCCGTTGATTTACAGTTTTTCCCGTGTAATTCACGAAAACGGCTATTTTTCAAAGCTATTAAGATTTTAAACCCCCAAAAAATTTATATTTAATAAAATTTTTTTTCTCATATCTCACAACTTTATTACCAGAGCAACCAAGTCCTGGACATTAAACCCTACATTTTTTTTGCCACAAAAACACAAATACATCTCTACTCATTAAAAAATCTGAAGTAAGATCTTTAAAGATTTCAAAGGTTGCTCTGAGGGTACAATAAATAGCTGATCTCTCACGTAATGGACTCTTTAGTTGTCGATTTTGACGCTGCTGTTTCAATCTCAATAAATTTTCTGCGTCAGTTTTTTGACGCCTATGTAAAATTGTATTTATTAGATACACTTAAAGTTTTTCTTCCAATTCACACTTTTGCGAGTATTGGCATGCTTCAACCTTTATGATCCCTAAAGGCTATTTTCAGTCAACTTTGTTAATTTTAATATATTTAATGGCTAGGTAGTTCGACGTCCGATAGCCCTAAAAAAGACCGGTGACTTTCTTAAGTTAACTCTTTCTTGACTGCAGTTAACAGCAATTGTGACTGCCTGGATACCTCAGGGTGGTCTTCTCTGGCTTGCTGTTGAAGACACAGACTGATTGGGAGAAAAATTACAAAGTCCGAAGCTTTGGGGCTAGTTGTAGTGCTCTTTCCCAACGTCTCCCGGTATAACGTTGAAGACGTTAGTGTCTAAAGCACCTTTTCTATTTGCAGATTCAGTTGTTTTGGTGATCTTAGATGGGGAGATTGGTTAGTGATACTTGTCCAGTGGAGGCTGTCTCGTTGGCTCAAGTATTTTTTTCCTTTATAGCTGTTATAGGTTTGCCCAACGCAGACTTTGGAGAGGATCAGTGATTCCTGGTTGAATGCTTAGAGTCGAGAGGGTAGTGTAGGGTCATCGGTCAACGGGTTTTCCAGCCTTGCGAAGAACAACTCCGCAGGTGACGTCACTGCTAGTGAATGGCTGACTTGGTTTAATAGTGCCCGTCTCTAGTTAATATAGTCTTTTAGTCGATGAATCGCTTCCGGAAATGGTAGTAAAAATGTATTTGTTGGCAAGGTAGTTTACACTTAGGTGGATCCTAAAAAGAACCGATGAAATTGATGGTTAAGTAGGGAACGTAAATACTTATAATGGCCCTAAAAAGCGCCAGTGGTGAAACTTCCAGGCTATTCTTATTCCTGATGATGAAGAGCTGGCTACGGTTGCTTGATTCTCACCCTGGGAGTCTCGATATACGAAGACTGTGATGGAGGGAGGTACGCTGCTGATCAAAGAATATCTCGTCTCGGGTCGTTCCCCGGACAACCAACCACTCATCGTTAGACGGGAACATGTGAGTAAGCGCATGGGGGACGCGGCGACCAAGAAGGTAGCCGTTGTGGCTGCCCATGCCCCTCAGAGCTCAGAGCTGTTTTTCCTTGCTTACATTTGTAGCCACAAATTCTTCAACTGCACCAGGTGGGATGGTGGAACTCCCTTACAACTCTGATGAGTTGGAGCAGATTGTGCTCTGGCTAGATATATCTCCTGGTATTGTGGCAGAGACGGTATTGGTTGGAATTAATTTTTTTTTTTTGATCGCACTGCTCGAAATTCAGGGTGAAGGGACACCTTGGTCCCTTCCCCCTTATAGAAGAGTGTCGTCCGCAACCGGGATACCCAGCTGCCGGACTACCATCAGCATTGTTCATACAGCTTGTTGAGCTGCCGAAGCTCGACTATACCACTATTGATACGCTCTGGCCTATTATAACCACATTTGTTTAATTATGTTGCAGGTAGCTTCGATTTTATGTCGACGCCACCTAGCGGATTTTACTGAACTAAAGTGAAAAGCTGGCGTAATTTTGCAAAACTTTGAGCTCATTTATTGCTATTGTAAATTAATTTTTTAAGATAAAAACTATGCTAAAACCATCTAGGAAGTATCATTAATCAGTGTGCAAAATTTCAACAAAGTCGGTTCAGTAGTTTTCGCGGTTAGCGATTACAACGGTTTTAGCGCTTCTGCTTTATATATTAATAAGATTTTAAAATTTAGTGATATATAAAACTTACCGTGTACTTCTATAAATATGTTTGTACTACGATGTTCCTTAAACGAAGATCTTACTTGGCAAGTGTAATTACCCTCGTCCGCAAAAGTAACATTTCGTATGATAAGTTTGGATGTTACGGAATTGACGTTATCATTTTCTGCCACTTGCATCTGGTCCAAAATTAAGTAGGAGGACTAATCCTTATACTTATTCAATTTTTTCCAAAAGCATTTAAATATGGTATTATATACACACTCTTAAATACTGTATGAATGGCTGCAAGAATTGTGCATACACAAGTTAAAATTCTCTTACCGAATTTTGTGGAGTTTTCCAGGAGATAATGTTAGAACTTTTTACGTAGACTTTAACTGTTCAGGTAACAGTCAATAGAGAGCCCACCAAAACTGTCTGCCGTCCTCCTATTTTAACTGTTGGTTTACTCATGCAACTGTAATAATAGCTTCTGGAAAATGTCATCGTCTTAATCGTAATAGCACCATCATAAGCTTTACAAGTTAAACTGGGAAATCCTTTTTCAGGACTGTTAAAACTTACATTATGTAGGATGAAACCAATTTTAGGACCAAAAAGGCATTCCTGTTAATAATTTTCTGGAATTTCTTATGTATAGTATGTTATTAATATTTGAATTTTTTAAAAATACACAAGTTTGAAAAAAAAGTTAATTTTACAGCAACACTTGTTGTAAGAGTCACGTTGATTTAAGGTGGAGTCGTTCGGCACGGAAAAATCGCAAAGTAAGGTAAACATGCTACAGGTGGTTGTAGTGCATACCAGTTTGGTTAGATGAAAGTACTATTTTTAGCTGAGTGAAAATACACATAAAATACACTGAATTATCTTACATAAATTTAAGTAGCTACGCTAGTAAATTAAATTGTATTTTTTTAAAATTTAGTTAAAAATATGTTAATTCCACAATTCTTACATTTAACATAAATAAACATCTAACTGATACTAGGGTCATTTGTGTCCTTACTTATTTTGCGTGCGATTTTCTCATTTAAATGAGCGCAACCATACCAACCAGAGTCTCCAATAAGAGTTGACTCTATCAAAAACGTTTTATTTTTGCTCATTTCTTTTGGGTAAATGTCATAATTAGACATCCTTATCTATTGATAATATATAAAAAATACTGGCATTTATTTAAGAAAAAAATACATTGCATTAAAATATTCTGTATACTAAATCTGTTTAACCTACACCCCATAGACAATAAGGATCTGGATAATAGAACCTTACATATTCATTACTTGTGCATTTTTTTTCCAAGTCTTCTCCTTCGCTTATTTTCAACTCAGTAACGTTGGGATAAAGCTGGGGTTTACCACCATTGCAACCTTCATGTACAAACATTGATAATTATGATATTTCATTAATAAGACGTAATGCATATATAAATCCGCGTTATGAAAAATTAAATCACGTCAAAAAATTGTCATTATAAATTATGGCGTAAGAAAATCTGTTCAAGCTTCAGTATACAGTGATCCCCTTTTAAATATACGTTCTGCCCGATGTTGTCCACTGCAACGAACTTCCACAGTGTTTAGGTATGCATATGTCAAAAATTAAGATCTCAAGTGAATTTACAGTTTTGGGTTTATATATCAGGAGCTCATGGCAGATTTTTGGACCCCGTTTTTAAAAAATGTTTAAAAAAAACTATTGTTGGAGCCAACTTCTTACAGTGTGCAAACTGTTGAAAATGACGCAAATGAAATCCATCAGCAACTAATTTGCTATTAGTTTAAGTTATTTTATTTCCATTTATTAGGTTTTGATTACTCTTAGTACTATTGTGTCCATAATTTTTAAGATTACATCAAAGATTTTATAACAACGCTTTTGCTTTTGCATACCTGTCCATGTATATTTATCTTCATATCTTTATATACCTACAAATATGTGTGTATCACATTACTAGAGATTTTTATACATAGTTATGATTTTGTTATATTAATTAATCTATTCACTATAGATGAAGGTGGTTGGAGGGGATAGGCAAAATGATCTAAGTGTCCACGGTAAGCATTTAGTGCAACATGGTCGCCAAAGCGTGCAGATGACGCTATCAACGTGTATATATACCTATACTTGTTGAGTAATCTCGAAATTGTTCTGACCCGCAAAGTTTTTAAAGTTTTTTCTCTTATTTGTCATCTGCACACAATTTGGCCCCTGAGTTTCACTTTTTTGACGCTGTGCTGGAGGCACTGCGTGCTACGCACCTAGCGGTTAGTAACAAAAAAAAAAAGTTCATTAATTAGGAATCTATAACTGTACAAAATTCATAACCATAGATACAAAAACTATTAGTCTACAATTAATGTATAGCCTATGCGTCCCATAAAAATATTCTTACTTATGAGTAAACCATATCGATTTGTAGACTTGTTTGTTATAAATTTTTTTACCAACTCCATTCACTACCACCACATATTAATATTACTATACTCATAGAATGCTCATAAGTTATAGTTGTTATGTACAAAGTAACCAGCCTGTAAGTTTCATTTAGTATGTAGTGTTTTAAGTAGCCTTATATAAACTTTTCAAACGATTTTAGTTTCTCGTAACATTGAATCATTATAATGAAACACTAGGATGCATTGACTTCCGAATAATCAATGGACTTCTTGGATGGATGTTGAAACATAAGATGCATTTCTGCTGAACTACGTGTTAGGTCTGAATTCAGGTATCTGTATAAAATGAGCATATTCTTCATATTTGTTAACAGGACGTTTTGAATTATGATCCAACAATTTTACCTTGTGGTGCAAGCTACCACTAGTAAAGTTATTAAAGGGACTGCATAATGTATTACGTTTTGAATCACTAAGAGATTTTACCATTACAATAGTTATAGATATGTCACAACACTTTCAATAGTTATAGATTTGTTATAGCACGCAATATTTTTAATGTAATTTACCTACAAATTATTTAATTTTTTATTTAATTTACAAAATCTTATTTTCTAATTTTTCTGCGCTTGACCAGACTAAGCCAATCACATAACTAATAAAGAGGCTTCATCACGTGACCCATTATTTTTATAAGTTAAGATAATAAATATAAAAGGTATGCAAGGTGAGCACTGGGTTATCTGCAAAAACTATAAATATATAAGAATAAAGTACACGAGTGCTAAATATACTGGCATGTAAGCGGCAGCAGGATCAGAGCATAGAGAGAACGTCCCTGCGTACAGGCCCCGTCTGTCTATGTCTAGCCAATTGCATAGAGAAAGACCAACAGGGCTTTCAGACATAGACGTTCTCTCAATGGTCTGATCACGGCTCTCTCGTGCAATCTATTCTCTACATGCAAAAATACACATTTTTCCAAGTAGCTCTGAGTTGACCAAAGTAAGTCAGGACTAATATTCTGGACGTATATAAAATTAAAATCAATTTATTTAGGTGATGAGGGTTACACACCATCTCGGGTTTTATTGACCCCGATGCCGAATGTCGTGCAAGGATCTCCTGAAGATAACTTTAACAGATCTTTGCGTGGAGCCAGATGCAAAATAGAGCAGACGTTTGGATTGTTGAAGAATAAGTGGGGATGTTTAAATAATGCTACACTATGATCCACAGTTTAGCTCTGAGATTATAAATGCTTGCGTGATATTGCAAAATTTTCTGATATCCGAAGGATAAGATTTTTTCATATGTTCATAAGATATTATATAATTAATATAGCTAGGAATAAACTTAAAAAATCGAAAAAAATTTGATTTATTATTAGAATACCTATACCAAACATAGCTGCTGAAGACAGAAATGACAATTTTGATGAAGGTAGGCATGCTAAAGTAAATAATGAATATCAACTTGGAATGGAACTACGTCAGAATTTAATAAATAACTATTTTTAATTATTGCAATTATAAATCATTAACTGTTTTTAATTATTATATTCTTATTGAACTACATAGATTAAACTCAGAGTAACAGTTTTCTTCGTTATAATATATTAATTTTAAACTTTATTGGTTGATATTAATAAAGATGTTTTTTGTAATGTAACACTGTAATAATTATTAAAAAATCAATACTGCAAAATGTATACGGGATTGAATGCATTTTCATTGACACACGCATAAGAGTGTTACTTTTTTTGGCTAAACAGCAGCCCCGTGCGGCTCAGCTTGTGCGCAGAATAAACAGAGTGTCTGCTGCACCACCATGTTCCCGTAGGAAGGCTGAATGTTTTTTGGATCGAACCCAGAGATTTTTTGCTGTGCATATAAGTGTGTATGCTTGAGCATTGCCCTCACATATATTTAATGTGTATACTCGTGGAGCACTGGAGCAGGAGCAAAAAAGTTTAAGGATATACTGTCAATTTCTCGCCCAAATTCAAAAGCGCGAGAAAACAATCTCGCGTGCTCTCGCTTTTCCATACCTCAATCGAGCTTTTGGCACGCTGTGTCTCTCATCAGCCTTTCCTCCCTCTCTCTCGTCAGTCCTTCCTGCGTTGGCGCGGCTTGCGCCTCCTGGCCCTCCTCGGCCGCACCTCCCGTCGCTGGGGTCGTACCATGTAACTGTTTTTCAGTACATCGGCCTATGTTATAACATAGGCCTGCAAAGCAAAAAAAAGTTATATGGTACGGACCCTGGTGGAACCAACTCGCCGTCGTTTGTCGAGCCCTTGATCTCAACCTTGGCCACGGGCTCGGGATGTACACCTTGCTCACTTGTGCTCATGTTTTAGCAAATAAAAACGAGAAAGAAGCTCACTACAACAGAGAAACACCTATTACTCCAGAGCTCACACAAAGAAACCAGAAGCACAAAATCTTAATTAGTTCCACTGCGCGAGACTGCTTATTGATACGCTTAATAAGTACCGCTGACAGAGCCGTCTGTTGGTAGCAAGTTTCAATAGCTAGGTGGTCCAAGTTGATAGGGTACAGCATAACCATGTAAAAAAGTAGTTCCGTTTTCAAGTTTTTTGTGATGATTAAGTACTTTGAGGCTTATACACATTTGTAACGATGAAATGAGGTATTCAATAAGTAGAAACAAGTCAATTGTCTTAATGTCTGATTCTGGTGAAGAAGCTTCAGACTTGTTGAATTTGTTGAATTTTCTGATAGTTTTCCATACTTCAGCCGTGTTGGTATCTTCACCGAGTTTTTCTTCAGTATATTTTTTGAAGCATTCTTTTTTGATTGCTTTGAAACTTTTTTTTTTAGCATTACAGAAAAAATTCAAAATTTTGAAAGATTCTTCGCTAGGATTGGCCAAAAAATTTCTTTCTAAGTTGTGGTGTTCTTTAGTTAGACAAGATGTTTCATCGTTCCACCAGGGAGGCTCAGAAGGTTTATTGTGAAAAAACGTTTTGAGGCTGTATTTCACGCCTTTGTGGTCTGAAAAATCGGTGTTTGGTGAGGTTGATTTTGGGTGTTTAATCTCCAGTGCTTTAATTATATTATCGGTGATGAAATTATATTTATCAGTAGGAGCTAAGTTTTTGAAGTCCTCCATGCCATTGTTGGTAATGATGTTAGCAGCTATTTTCTAGTTATTAGTAAAATTTGGCCATATAACATTTTTGAGTTGAAGTTTGTGAGAAGATGCTAGTGGACACCTTTTGCATTTTTTGAGAATCTGTATGTTGATAGGTACGTGGTCACTATTCATTCTATTAGGATGAGTCTTCCAGAGTGACAGAATGTCAAGGTTTGAGAAAATATTGGTTAGATCAATAGCTGACTTGGTTAATCCGCCGTTAGAGATTTTGAAATATGTGAATGAACCGTCATTGATAATGGATAAATTTTTATCAAAGAGAGAGTCTAGAATTGAAAGTGGGGAGATAAGATTGTTTGCAGTGAAAGCAAATGGGAGGTTGATCAAAGTATGGACAATCTTCTATTTTGGGATACTTTTCCTGGCCACATCTCATACATGTGAATATCGAGCTTTTACAATTCAGCTTGATGTATCCAAATCTATAGCACTTGAAGCATTGACGGACTTGTGGGTAATAAATTTTAACAGGGTAAACTACTTCAAATAGCTTCAATTCAGATGGTAAGTATTGGCCTCGGACAGTAATTTGTACCAATAGAAGAGGAATCCTTTGAACGTGGTTATCGTCTTTATTCATAATCCTTTTTTGAAATCTCCTAACGTTTAGAATTTTTAGAGGACCAAAAGGAGACTCCATTTTAATATTTTGGATTAACTCTTCATCTGTGATGTCTGTTGGAATGCCTTTTATGATGCCTTGTCTAACCATCAAATGGTTAGGGATGAAAGGTGAGAGTTGAAGATCTTTCCAAAAGGGAGCATACAGAATTTGGCTGGCAAGATTTCTGTGCTTGACTAGGAGGCAGATTTTGTTTGCGCTAAGTTGTTTGAATTCGTGGAATAAGTCCTTAGGGTATTTGTTGAACAGAAATCTAGATATTTTTAAAACAACTATTTTTTTTGCGAGTTGTCTATTTTTTTAACATAAATTTTAAACGGAGAGGAGTCAGGGGTGTCAAAATAAATAAATACTTGGTTTTTATGAGGGTCTGAATGTTTGTTTGGAATGCCTTTTTTGTCACTATTACTGGATGACGCGTCCGAATATCAGGAGAGGCAAGTTCCATTACAGTGAATCCCTTTTCGTTATCAAGAGTCCTTTCTATTGATGTCGAGGATCAGAGTATTTTGATTGTCCATCTCAGCTGCTGAATTCTTGGTTATTAATTTCTTTTGTTCTGGGGACATGTGGGCAGATAGAGGACTAGCTGAGCGCTTTTTCATAACTTTTTCGAGTGAATTCGACGATTGGGGTGTCTCAAAAATAGAGTCATTAGAAATATCCATATCTTACTAATATATAAAGCAAAGTCGCTAAAACCGTTGTAATGGCTATCTGCGAAAACTACTGAACCGATTTTGCTAAAATTTTGCACACTGATTCATGACACTCCCTAGATGGTTTTATTTAATAACAATAGCAATAAATAAGCTCAAAGCTTTGAAAAAATACGCCAGCTTTTCACTTTAGTTCAGTAGGATCCGCTAAGTGGCGTCGACATAAAATCGAGTCTACCTGCAACAGAATTGAATAAGTGTAGTTATAAGACATTGGAGCGTCTCGAAAACTGATGCAGTCGTCCTCCGACAGTTCAACGAGCTGCATAGAGATCGTAGATGGTAGTCGTGCAGCTGGATATCCTGGTTACGGACGACACTTTCTTCTAAGGGGGAAGGGAACTAGGTCTACATTCACCCTAAATCTCGATGAGTGCGATCAAAAAAAAGTTATCTAACCGATGATGTTTCTGGCACAATACCAGGAGACATATCTAGCCAGAGCACAGTCTGCTCCAACTCTTCAGAGTTGTGTGGCAGTCCCAACATCCCGCCTGGTGCAGTCAGAGAATTTTTCGCTACAAATGTAAGCCAGGAAAAACAGCTCTAAGGGGCACGGGCAGCCACAACGGCTACCTTCTTAGTCGTCGCGTCCCCAACGCGCTTACCCATATGTTCCCGTCTAACGATGAGAGGTTGGTTATCCGGGGAACGACTCAAAGACGAGATATTCTGTGGTCAGCGGCGTACCTCCCTCAATCACAGTCTCCGTATATAGAGACTCTCAGGATAAGAATCAAACTATCCATAGACAGTTCTTTATTATCAGGAATAATAATAAAGAATAACCTGGAAGTTTTACCACTGGAGCTTTTTAGGGCCATTATAAGTATTTACGTTCCCTACTCAACTATCAATTTCATCGGTTCTTTTTAGGGGCCACCTAAGTGTAAACTACCTTGCCAACAAATACATTTTTATTACCATTTCCGGGAGCGATTCGTTGACTAAAAGACTATATTAACTAAAGACGGGCACTATTAAACCAAGTCAGCTATTCACTGGCAGACGTCACCTGCGGAGTTGTTCTTCGCAAGGCTGGAAAACCCGGTGACCGACGACTCTATATTAACCTCTTGACTCTAAGCATTTAACCAGGAATCACTGATACTCTTTAAGGTTTGCGCTAGGCAAACCTATAACAGCTATGAAGGAAAAAAAACTTGAGCCAACGGGACAGCCTCCACTGGACAAGTATCACTAACCAATCTTCCCATCTAAGATCACCAAAACAACTGAATCTGCAAATAAAAAAGGTGCTTTAGATACCAACGTCTTCGACGTTATACCGGGAGACGTTGGGAAAGAGCACTACAACTAGCCCCAAAGCTTCGGACTTTGTAATTTTTCTCCCAATCAGTCTGGGTCTTCAACAGCAAGCCAGAGAAGATCACCCTGAGGTATCCAGGCAGTCACAATTGCTGTTAACTGCAGTCAAGAAAGAGTTAACTTAAAAAGCTCACTGGTCTTTTTTAGGGCCATCGGACGTCGAACTACCTTGCTAACAAATATATTAGAACTTAACAAAGTGGACAGAAAACAGCCTTTAGGGGTCACAAAAATTTTAAGCATGCCAAAAGTCGCAAGAGGGTGAATTGGAAGAAAAACTTCAAATGTATCTAATAAATACAATTTTACTTAGGCGTCAAGAAACTGACGCAGAAAATTTATCGAGATTGAAATAGCAGCGTCAAAATCGACAAATAAAGAATCCATTACGTGAGAGATCAGCTTTTCATTGTACCCTCACAGCAATCTCTGAAATCTTTAAAGATCCTACTTCAGATTTTTAAATAAGTAGATAATGTATTTGTGTTTTTGTGGCAATAAAAATGTAGGGTTTAAGGTCCAGGACTTTGTTGCTCTGGTAATAAAGTTGTGAGATATGAGAAAAAAAATTTTTTTTAATAAATATTTTTTAAGGGTTTAAAATCTTAACAGCTTTAAAAAATAGCCCTTTTCGTGAATTACACGGAAAAAACTGTAAATCAACGACTTCTAATGGCCACCGATTATTTTATGGCATAAAGAACGCACGGTACTTTTCAGCATCATTATTTTTTTGAATACTTACCTTATTATTTAACGAAATAAACTATATGGATTCCGAAAAAATATGTTTTTAATAAGAAGATTTTTGTTCTGAGATGTGTCAGGAATATGTGTCAAATTTCTAACTGGAAACGTTTCACATATTACATGTCAATACACTACGGTGTTTTATTTAGTAAGTCTCGGGTGAAGCCTAGACGGGGGCCGCTAGTCTCCTATATGAGAAAGAGCCTCAAAGCTATTTTTAGTTAGAATTTTGGTTTCTGGTACATAATTGAGTTTGGAAGACGATTGGAGAGAGTTTCCGATGGACTTTTGTTGAGTGGTATCCTGGTTTTGAGCGCGGGACGCTGCTTGATTGACCAAATTATCTCTGGTCTGTCTGGAGTTCTTGTTTTCCTTGTTGTTACTTTGAGCTGGAGTAGCCTTTAAGTATGTGTTTCGGATTAGAATATCGGAATTTCGTGGAGAGTGAGGGGTATAAGGTGGACGTGGCATTTGGAACATGTTTTCTTAAGGCGTAGGAGACAATACAACTCCTCTTGAATGTACGTTTCCTTGAATCGGTGATCCATTTCTAGAATGTTCTATAGTAGGCGGGTCTGTCAGCCTGCCTCCTGATGGAGCTTCTTTATTAGAGGGTATAGCTGCAGTCGGAAGACTATGCTTTCACGTAAACTTTTATATGAAGGAATATAAAATTGTCCTTTGTTAATTAAGGCACCTAACCTGTATTTAGATCACAAAACTCGAGTCAACAATCAACTTTAAATAGAACGATTTACCATCCCACCGACTGACGTGTTTACTCAATCGGTGCTCCTGCGAGACTCCTGCGAAGACTTCACGCGTTGTTAAAGGCTGCTTGCGCAGTTTTCGTTTGTTTCCCCTTTTCTGGGACGGGGGGGGGGCACAAGTGCACTTACGATGCTTGCCTGGCGCGATTTCCACGTTTTGTGTCACTTACTCTTTTTTTTTTAGATCGCTAACGAAAATTATCAGCAATTCTTCCAATTTTTGTTAAATTATTACTAAATCACGTTATGAGATATTTAATTTGTAGATATGCTATTAGACGCAGAATTTTCTGACGAATCAATTGGTATAAATAACTCATTTTCTACAAAAATGTCGCTTATACCTTTTTTTCCGTTGGACGGCCGTACAGACGTACCGGAAAAACCACAAAGGTACTCGTGATGGGGCGGGGTGTTATAGCACTACAAAAATCACGAACCAAATAAATAAATTTTTCCTTTTTTTGTGCAAGTAGGTATAAGCATGTGGATTTGGACTCGTTCGGAATGGTGTACTGACGAGTGTATCCAGGTACGCAAGCCGAGGCAAGCAACTTTTCATTTGGAACTTTCCAAAGTAATTCACTGGAAACTTTTGATAAACATTTGCTTGCAGAAAGCTAAGGGACATCTAATGATTGTAATCTTATACAATCACTTGTCACACTGACGCACAGTGGCACCAATCGAGAAAAAAATATTCATAAGTCGAATTATATGCGATTCGGAGATAACACGTCTTATGCAATTTCATTGTCTAATGTGTTTATCTTATGAATTTCAATGTCTTATGTAATTTAATAAAAATTAAAATGTAAATCATTGGCTAATGCATCTAATTTTAACTTTCTTTTTGCAGAAAGTATTATTGTTTATAATACTGTTTTTAAGAATTCTTTACAATAATTTATCTACTCACTGCTTGGATGTTTAATCATAAAATCCGTGTTCAGGAGATTGAAATACATGAGTGAGTGTCTGTGCAACAATTTGGATACGAGAAATGTTATTTACTGTCACCGTAGCCTGGACCACTGAATTGAGGGATTTTAAATAGGATACTAAAAACATGCACAAAGGGGGCATGTTACATCAAGTCTATGCATTTAAAGTAGGAAAACCGTTGAATAACATTAAAGTGTAGGGTTCAAGTAGACGTTTAAGCCTTCGTGAGTTCCAAAAACATTTTCAAATAAATGTGTAACATGCAATTGAAAATTGTAAAAAATGTGATTTTTGAGACTTAGAGAATTTGTTACTCAAAAACTACGCATCATACAAAAAAAATTAATATAATTATTTTTTGCTCAAAATTGATAACAAAAAAACAATAAAAATTTTTACTTGCTCATCCAAACAACTTTTTAATTTGTAACATATACTTTAATTTATAACTTTTTCTCCTCAGGATTTTGACTTTTCACCCTTGAAATTCGTAATCAAGGAATCAAAATACATTGGACAAACCTTAGTGGAAGTGTTGAGGCCCATCAGCTACGGGAACCTGATCTCCTTATAGTATATTCCTCGTATTTTTTATTTATGTTTCCTTATTTTCCTTATTCCTCCTATTTGCACCAATATAATTCGTTATTCCCAAGTCAGTGTTTCTTGTTTGATGTACGCCTATACTCCCCTCTTATTTTAAATCAATAATATTAACTATAATAATAAGCTTTAACGTTCTACAATATAAGGCCCAGAATAGGGGAGCAAGTATAGAGGAACAGAATGCGGAACGCGTACGCAACTCGTGCAATAAGAACGCGTAAACTTAAGGAAGCGAAGTATCTTAAATAAAGTTTTTTTGTACCTGAAAAAGACTGTATCCCGTCCTTTTCAGCTACAAAAAAGAGAAAAAATTTGTAGAACAATTTCAATATTCTAAGATCTGCTAGATGAGTATTTTTAAGGTAATATTCCAAAAGTATTTTTTTTTTTCATTTCTACTTTGATTTTAGATCGTTATTTGATGCAAAATTAGTAGTCATGGCAGTGAAATCCAACTATACTTTAAAAAAGCAATAAAAATGTGTATAAATATTAATTACATTGCTTTTGAGATTATGTACAAAAAAAAAACGCGTGAAAAAACGGTTTTTTCTAATTTTGAGTATGTTCTGGCATGACAATGATTTTTAAAATACCGCAATTCAAAAGAACAAAAAAAAAATACTTAAAAAAGTATTATTTAGAAGTTAGTCCAAAAATACCTACATAACCTAAAAAGCCATTGAAAGGTTCAAAAAAATTTTCTGAGCTCCATTTTAATCAAAAAAATCAGAAAAACCAGCGCATTTATGTTATAGAATCTACACGTTTTTGCGTCCAGGAATTATTTTTTTCGAAAAAACATGTTTTTTAGGTTAGGAGGCTAGCATTAGCACCTACAGCAAAGAATATATGATATAAAGAGATATATTTTATATTCTCTGCTAAGAGGGCTAAAAATTAGCTGGATGAGTTCTTATTAAAGTACTTTCGAAGTGTCAACTCCAATATAAGATCGAGGAAAGTTCTGCTTTTACTATCTTATCCCACTGTAAGGTAAATGTCCCTATTCGTGGAACGTGTCCCTATTCATGGAACATAAAAATTCATGTATTTGTTATACAACTAACCTGATAAAAAAATTGTGGTAGGTATATATTTTATGCATCTTTATGAATTCACAAGAAAAATTTCATTTTTACATACAATAAATGACCAATTTTAAAGATAGTTCCATAAATAGGGACAAAGTCGTACATAACCTATCTTTTGAATTTTACGTATTATATGGCACAAACTTCAACCAGGAATTTTTATATTTCTAGTAAACAAATAAACGATATAATTATTTTGGTTAAACAAAATAGTGTTATGCAAGTGAAAAAGCTTTAATTGTCTTAAAATATTATAATCAATTTACGTTTTTTAAAATGATTCATAAATAGGGACATAATATGAAACAATAGGTACAACGTTTCATAATTATGTACATTTTGGTCTTATAATCTTTTTATAAAATAAAGTACTTTAACAACAAAGAACCATATTTAAAAATTAGAATAATAATGGTAAATTTATAGCGCACCAGCTAATACCAAAATTTCTACTGTTAAAGCTCACAGTTAAGAAAAAAAAATTAAAGATGTAAGTGTGATGAAATTTGTTATCATAATAGGGACATTTACCTTATAGCCTTTCAATTTAAAAGCTTCAATATTTTTATTTCCGTGGAGAAAATGCCATAAATTAGTTATGATTTTAGTCATGGAAAATAGAAAAGGGATGTTATTTGTAAAAAAAAAACGAATAAAAGATGAGTATTAAATTTTTACTTTTCTTTCAGTTATAGAATGAAAAAAGATTACGGATAAAAGACAGAAAAAAATGTGATAAAAAAACACATTTTACGTAAACATATACTTTCCATAAACTTATTATTCATATTGATATTTCACACTTTAACCTTATTTATTTTTTCATTTCACATAAATACACGTTTAAAAAAGAAATTTAGGAACATAAATTACATGCATGTTCCTTAGTCTGGCTTGAAACCACCACAGGTTGGATAGTCCTTCGGCACTGGGGGCATATCTTCATGCTCACCGACTTTGAAAATCAAAGCCATGCCGACGTTGCTGTGCTGCTCAAAGTGACAATGAAAAAACCAGTAACCTGAAAAATACACATAAAATAGTAATCACATAAGCACATTCAATTACATAAAATAAAATTTTCATCCTTTTAGTTATTTACACTGCTATTGTCTAAGCAAAGTTACTATTTACCATAAAAAAATTTTATAATTCCTTTAAACACACGTATAGAAGATATTACAAGAAAATTGAAATGCTTGTCATATTAACATATTGTTGGACAATATTTTTTTTTACGCAGAAAATATTGCTAATACTCTAATGAGCAAAATATGTCACCTTGTATACTTCAGTTGCACGAAAAAAAAAAATTCAAAACCAAATATGCGAGCTCTACTAACCAGGATTATCAGCCTTGAACCTGAAATAAAAAGAAAAAAATTTTTATCCAACGCCATAAATTAAGCCAATCAAATTATCGGATTATAAAGTTGATCAGTAGTGCAAAGAGTACCTCACAATAGTGTACCCTCCACCAGGAGCCTTAATTGTATCTTTGTAAGGCGGACGGTCCAATCTCCTACGTATCTTTCCTTCTCGATCTAATTTCTTGATTAAGTCAATGTTAACATTACCCTTCAACTTTTCCTCGGCAACCACGCGAAAAAAGTGCCCGTGCAAGTGCAATGGATGATTTATGATGGCGTAGCGGCCTGGAAACGATCGGGTAATAAAAACTTAAAAAATGCATACGGGAAGAGACTTGCTATGGTTGATTCTGTCGAACGTGGTGTACTATTAACCTTCGTCAACGAAGACCAGCTCGACGACACTGTTTAGTTTGAGCTGTAGCACGTGAGTGCAAACACATTGGTGCCTGCTACAGCTGGCTGGAATGTTTGTCGAGTTGCAAAAACTGTTTTCCGTTACTTGATCACGCTGTGAGAGCAAGGAATACGATGGCATCTTCATGCTTATATAATTTAATTGGAATGAGCCAATCCTGTGAGATAGACTTACTGAAAAATAGTAACGATTATACGTGTACAGACGAGAATAACTTTTACTTGTATCAGCCAATTTTTTTAGATGTACGTGTAGTTAAACTACCTTGGCGGTACCCGTAGAGACTGTTGCGATGAAAATCATAATTGTCAAGGGGGTAGAAGTCGAAATTTATGAAGAGCTGTTGATCTGGCTTGCGAGTCAAGCACTCGTCGTTCGGATCCATGGATTTCACCAAGGCGATGCTAATGTTCGTCGAATGGGATGATTCGGTGCCAATGTCGTAAGGGTTCAGTACCTAAGGAAATAAACAATTCCGTATACGATTTTATACGATGGTAAGCGCGTTTATTAATTATTTTTTTGATTTCTCATTCTATATTCAATGAACATTATATTTGTTAATACGCTCAAATCTTTTAATTTAGTTGTTGTAATTTGAATAAGATTTATTTTGAAGAGGATTAGATCATAGATCAAATATTGGAATGCTCAATTGGATTGAAGTACATAAATGTTGAGCCTGTAGTTTTTTTCTACGTTACTATTGTAACATCGGTGTATCCACATTAATTTTTTTTTTCCCTCTTGCTTCAAAACTTTCCGCGCCGATTTTAGAGTACCAAATGCAGAAGCCAATGTGCATCTGCAAAGAGGTGAATCACCTGCAAGAATGCTCCTAGCTAAGGTACTACGACCATGCATGACTCACATACATGCATGCTGGCCTATGCTGACCGGAAACAACGAGCAAAGTAAAAATGAAATAATTATGAAAATCAATCGATGCAATAATCCAACTGGGAATAGCTGCGCTGAGGTTTAATATTAGAAATTAGTATAATGTTAAAAACTAGAATAAATTAGAGTTAAAACCCATAGGCTAAGCTAAGATAGTAGCAAATGGTAAAATTATTGTATATTGCTAATAACTAGCAATTATTACAATTATTCACAACTACTAAAACTATTATTAATATTATAAAGTACCGAACACTTATTCAATCAAACCTGAATATTAAGCGATTTTCACCGCTCTTTTTGCATTGGGTTCGATTGAATGGGCGAAGAACGGCTACTATTAGCTAATACTTGTTAATATTACACCTTAACATTAATATTAAGTTATGATAAAATTCTGTCAACTTTTGATGTAAAAGAGAAAGGAAGGGCATGAGTAAGTAAATCACCTTCCCTTCTCTTGACGCACAGAGGAGAACAAGCCGGATGTGGGATGTGCCAATTTCTGAGTGGCTAAACTAGAGCAGTTCTAGCCAATTAGATTTTCGGCTATTGTCTTTTCTCCAAAATTTTCCCCCGGCAAGTTTTCCTGCGTTTTTTGAGCCAGCGCGTGACCGAGGTACGCTTCTCGCAATAAAAAGGCCCATAGGCCCAGAGAGAAGCCCAATTCAGTTCGGCACGCGAAATTCGACGATACCCTTCGAAGTAGACTGAGTAGTGAGAGCCCGACTCTGCTACAACCCAGTCTTCTGCGAAGCGAGGACACAGTCGAATTTCGCTACCACCCTCGAACGATCAACTGGTTGCCAGAGTCCGTCTCTACTGCCACTTGATCTTCTTCGAGAGCGACTTACATCCACGCTGGTTCAACGTCTGTATAGCAACTTTCACGTTTAAATAAAAGTAAGTGACCACATATCATATTCTTTCTTTTGACCAAGTGTTTCCTTTTGCGCGAATACCATTACTCGCCCTAGTATTGGTACCCGTGGATCACCGGGAAGTGTAAAGTGTTTTCGTTTGCGCAAACGCCATATTAATACCCGCGGATCACCGGGAAGTATAAAGTGTTTTTGTTTGCGCGAACGCCATTACTCGCCATAGTATTGGCACCCGTGGATCACCGGGAAGTATAAAGTGTTTTGTTTGCGCGAATGCCATATTAATACCCGTGGATCACCGGGAAGTATAAAGTGTTTTGTTTGCGCGAATGCCATATTAATACCCGCGGATCACCGGGAAGTATAAAGTGTTTGTTTGCGCGAATGCCATATTAACACCCGTGGATCACCGGGAAGTATAAAGTGTTTTTCGCGAACGCCATTACTCGCTATAGTATTGGCACCCGTGGATCACCGGGAAGTATAAAGTGTTTTGTTTGCGCGAATGCCATATTAATACCCGCGGATCACCGGGAAGTATAAAGTGTTTTTCGCGAACGCCATTACTCGCCACAGTATTGGCACCCTTCGGTCACCGGTAATAGCAAATTAATCTCCAGTATAAAGTGTTTTTCGCGAACGCCATTACTCGCTACAGTATTGGCACCCTTTGGTCACCGGTAATAGCAAATTAGCCACGGACAATCCGTTGCCCTCCGTGGTAATAATACTATCAGAATAACAACGAACGATCGGATTAAGGCAAATACCTACCGTGATATTAGTGTGTCAAGGTCAAATTACGTACGATATCCTTACTCGTGACGGTGTTAACAGTTTTTAAATCGTGAACGAGGTATACACCGCTCTTGACAAAAGAAAGCCGCGAGCAAGTGCATCGGAATATTGCACAGCAGTCAGTCTTAGTCGCGTGAAAGCAATTGTACCCCTTTTTGAGTAACGCGTCTTTAAGCTGAATTACCCTTTTAACCCCGCGTCCCACCTACGCGCCCAGTGTGAATCCCGAGCTATTGAGCGAAAGCTTAGGCTCAAATAATACGTTGCGCCGACGTAACACTATGAAAAAGAAAGATTTGAAAATAATAGTTTGTAAAGTAACAAAATATAAATAAATAAATTACATAATCAAAAATCTTACTCTCGTGTTCTCCGTAGATTCAGGAATACCATATCCTGTTTCAGCTTCGGGATCTCGAAGTGGAGCACCGATGTATCGAAGTATGGCGACTTGATGGACGCCAGTAGTCTCGTTCCATTGGCACTGACCGTAACCACGATATCTAATCCAGTAGTTGTCAATTATCTGATTTGTTTTAATTACAAAATCGACTCGCTCTCCAGGCCAAGTTACGATTGCATCGACTGAAGACGTCAAAGTTTTATCATTTTTAAATTCTAACGAAAACATGGAAAAAAATTGTAGAATTTGTACCTTCGATCGGCTCAATGTCTTTGCCATCCAAACTGATAACAATCATTGGATGATTATCGATGGACATTTCGATTGGGCAGTCCTCTCCACCCCCATTAATTAGCCTGATTCTGTACCTGAGGCTCTGAAAACTCCAACCAATCGATACAGTTCATCATTTCTGGACCCCATTATACTCACTCTTACGAACAGTACAAGTGAACAGAAATAAACAAAAAAATAATTCTCACTGGTTTTACTTCGAAAGCGGTACTGGGAATGTAAAGTGGTTTGTCGTCTTTCACTCCAAAGTGCTTGAACCGACCGAGACCGTTCACCAAAATCGTCGTTGGATCGACCCCAATCTCGTCGTAATACTGTTTTATGGTCCCAGCTTCGCCATCCATTTGCATCCAATCGTTGATTATCATATGGTGGTCGTCGCACTCGTACACGTACCGATGCCTGTTGTTTCTCGGTAGTGGATGAATGATCAGAGGACCGTAAAGGCCATCAGCTCGCTGAACACCTTTCGATACATACCTTCTATTTCATTGTCTTGGAATATTTATTTATTTATTTTACAATGGTTGAAGTTGTTTTTTTTCCAAGGTTTTAATTAATAAGTACTTACCAATGTGGGAATGCCAGAAGTAAGTCCCTGACACGAGAGCTCTAAAGGTATACTGGAATTTTTCTCCTGGTAAGATTGGACATTGGGTCACAAAGGGAACGCCATCCATGTAGGGTGTGCCCTTCTGATCTATCCCATGCCAATGTATCGAAGTGCTCTCGGCCAACATTGTATTTCTGACTTCGACGATTATCAGATCGTTCTGGCAAACCTTGAGATTTGTTGGATTTAAGTATAACCATGTTTTTTTTTTTATTTCGATTACTACTCCATACTTATTACACAGTAGTTAGTATATTAGTCGCTTAACCTGAGGGTTCAAAGGGTAATCAGTTTGAAAAATTTTCGAGGATTTTTTCGCAGATTTTTTAAGCTAAAAGAACTCCTTCCATCTGGTTGGTAAAATGTCACTAAATTATTTATAAAAAGAATGTTAAAGTTTTCCAAATGATGTAAGCAATTCTGGGAGACTTCATTTTGAAGGGAACTGACATCTGGTCAATTGTATTATCCCAAAGAATGAATGATCGAGTCAACCAAAAAGGCTTTGAATTAAGATTATAATAAAAATCTTTTGTACCTTCCACATGAAACATTGGCAAATAAATACTTGTATGCCTTATCTTTGAGAAAAATGTAAAAGGTAAGAAATTTGTTTAAAAAAATGTGTGAAATTGGAACAAACAATCTACAAACGAATATGGTAAGAGTGTAAAAATACCTCAATGGACGGGCCGGGCAATTGACGATTGGCAACGTAGACGGTCTTTTGCACACCGTCGGCTGGGATGCAATGCGGCCTGAAGCAGTCGGTTGAGTTGTAGGGACAGTCATAGCAAGCCTTGCTCATTGTGCTGTACTTCTCAATGACGAAGACGTAGTTGCAAATCTGCGGCTTCTCGTCGTCCTTGCATGTCCGACGGCACGGGTGGGTCTTCCAGTCGAATCTGTCAGCTTCCAAGCCGAAAAAATTTTCGTCCGCAAATGTGAGCACTGCCTCAGTCGCTGTGCATGGACCACAAAGATATTTGGAGTTGTTTTTTTTTTTTTTTTTTTTTTTACCAAAGGTCGCGCGACAGTTATTGTCGTGTATTTACTTGTTCAAATGGCCAAAACTTACGTATACAGAGTGATGAAATCACGAGAGTGACGAGGGCGCATCGCTTCACGTACATTGTACTTCCTCTGTTAAGCTCCCGGCAAATACATTTAATTGCCGTCGTTAAAAAAATGTGGAAAAAAAAAAAAACTCAATTTTTATTCATACCGCGCGAAGAATAGGTAAGCGAGCAAAACGATTGGTTGGTGGGTACAATCGGTCTTTTATTGCAGAGCAACGGTTAAATGTCGTGGTTTGTATATTTTATGTTGCGTCTGTTTTAGATCCCAGCAAGTGCTTAATACCCCTTGGCTTAATGTTAAACGTTGCTTTACTTTTTTTTTTCCATTTCCAATCATTGAAATACGGTACATCAATTTTTCAGCGTATACGCGTGATGGAACAAGTAAACAATTTGAACAAGGCTTTAGCGAATAATCACAGTGTAAATTTCGAGGTGAGATATTAAAAAATGCAACACCTCGTTGAACTTTTTATAATTTCTGCCACATGCTGTTCCGATTTTTTTCCGAAAGTTGTTTCAATAAATGTATGGTAAGTTTTCAAATGCTCGGATATCCCCAAGTACTGCGGATGAAACACTTTCGAATGCCAAATCATCCTTAAATACAGCTTGTACTGATTTGTTGTTGCTGTATTCAAACAAGTTTTTCATAGTTATAACGTTAGCATTATATTTTCCTCGAACGCACAAAAACATTACTATTTGAATCTATATTCATACTTATTTATTCATACAAGATTAATCGGAACAGTTTTTTCACTCGTTACGTGACCGGTTCGGACTGATCATGTGATTCATCTAGAACTCAATAGTTTGAAAATGAGATTTTGGATACTATAAACGAAATAGTTTCAAATGATTAAAAACACTCGTTTTAAGACAGAAATTTTTTATAGAAGATACCATGTACTTGATTGACGAAGTAGTAAAGCACTTCTTCTGAAGTCCGGAGGTATAGGGTTGGCTAGCATAGTGGTTTATCCGTAAAGCAAAAGGAATCCGGAGGATCGAGTTTGACTCCCACCTCTGATTACTTTTTTCAAGTAGCTGTCTGTTTTTTCCTGTATTATTGTGATAGTTTTTTGTCAACGGAGTGTCATAATGTTGTGACAGTAAGGAATACCTGTACAACATAGCCTATGCCTTGTTCTGAGGTGTAGTACTACCGTTCCGTAGGTACACAGTGTTGGAGTAATGATTATAATCCCCGAAAATGGTTGACAATATAAAATTGGCTTTAAACGTGATGAATTAATCTATTAGGCTACACCAACAAGACTGTGTAATTTTAGTTGCAAGTTAAATTTTTTTTAATTTGCATGGAATGTATGGTGAAAGATTGCCATAAGCTGGTAACATGAAAGAGCTTCAATACAGACGATATACATAACAATCAAAAGAAAGTACTTTGTATGATAATTTTAGGATAGTCAATTTAGATAACTAAAAAAAAAATAATCAGTGTGGACAAAACATCATTCAGTTTATGTGGTGTTGCATTACTGAGAATTGTTTGTGTATAAGACATTCTGTACTTTAGCTTCTGTCGTGTAATCAATAAATACTCGATTTTTTTGTAAACTAACACTACACTTCCTTAAACTTTTTAAAAGTTCAACTTATTTTGCAAGTTTGGCCAACTTGGAAAAACTTATGCGCGGTAACTTATCATAAGTTAGTCCAACTTCAAAATTTTGTATCAGTAGTGACCCCATTGCAACATAAGCAGTAAAAAATAAAGAACATTCAATGATGAGTTAAAGCATACAAGAGATTTTTTTTTAGAGTGGGTGAGTAAACAAATTAGAGATGTAAAATAAAATATTTGTATTTATGTTCTATAATAACTATTCAATTTTTCTCGAAAGCTAAATATGTTTAATTGAAATTTGGGGGTGGGTGTGCGAAGCGTGTAAGAGGGCAACTTTTTTCCCTTTTAATGATATAAAATTTGTATGAACACCACCTTTTTCCGCGTAGCTCCTTAGTATAATTTATGTACGCTGATTTCTTAATTAATTTTTTTAGGAACCCATTAGATTAATCATAATTTTCTCTGATGAATATGTAATCATTTTTATAAATATAAGTAGAACAAAATTAATCAATTCCAAAAAGATGGTAGAAAAAATGTATCATTTCTATGGCACGTTCATTTTTCATTCATTTTTTGACATATTAAAGTAAAAGCAAGTGTACTACTTTTTTTATCGTCTCATTACGAAGAACGAGAAATAATCATTTTAATATTGACGAGAGCACATAACGAAACTTTAATAAACAGAAAACGTGTAGTAATACACGTTTAATGATACTATTTGCAGAGCACAATAAAAAAAGTCGAATAAATCCTTTACTTGTTTACATTAAATTACTTTTCATCAGATGGACAAATTTGCCTTTGATTTGATCACTGTGCATAACCGAGTTTAAATACATTAGTCACGTAGCTCATTTACTTTCAACTTCTTGGTAATGTATTGACACGTCTATCTTATCTTGGCGCATTTAAACAGCTCTGAGAATAATAATATTTGATGTAGGCATTATTTTCTTATCGTTGAAAGAATTTGGTTAAGTGGAGAAAATAATGTTTGGAATGACTTTGCTGAACCGATTCGAACTAAAATGTTACGTAATTCAATGTTATTATTAAACTTTTGAATAAGTAAGAACTAATCATTGGCATTTAAACTAATAATTATACGAAAAATAAAAGAAAAATGACGCAAAACAATTGTGACCTTATTTGTTAAGCTTCCAGTTTAAGAAATATGTTATGAAAAAAACAATACATATAAACATTATGGTCCAAACTGAAAATCCCAATCATAAAATTCTAATAAGAATAAAATTTACCCGAAAGAAAGTTTCAAGATAGATTCAGTGCAAAATTGAACTGTAATGAATTAAAAAACAGTATACCAACAGATAAATTCGAAGAGGAGAATCAAATGTTGATACTGATTTTCAAAATATTAAAAATAATATTATGACTACGGTTCTCATAAAAATGTCTATTGTGATATTGAAAGTAATGCAATAAATAATAAAATTTTAAGTAGTTGTAAAATACTTAACATTTGAAAAAGTTTAATTAATGTATGAACTTTCTTGTTTTTGAATAGATTTTTTTATACAAAAACTAAATGTTTTTGAATCACAATTTCTACCTGTTACACAAATTAAAACTAAAAAATAAACAGAACAGTGTATACAATATAAATTTTTGATACGTTCATGGAAAAGTAAAACTGTAAAAATACTAGCCATACATTAGAACAATGATATACACATGTTATTTAATACTTAAAAATAAGCTTTGTGATTTACTATTTTTTTGATTGGAAATACGAGTCAAAATTTGATCCTCGGTAGGAAACGCAGTTCCGATTCGAATTGAAATCTGAATTTAATTTTTATTTGGTTTACTTTCCGTACTGCGATCAAACTGCCACAACACCATACTAGTCAATACTTATAATTTTGTTCACAACAGATTAATCCAGTCATGAGTCAAAAACATCAAACAGGTGTTAAAAGAATTGTAGCCAACATTGTGATTATTAAATGATTCACTATATTTATTATTAAGTCAGTTATGTTAACTTTGTGATTCTTCTGATTTTTAGTTGTACTCTTATTATTAACATCATTTCCTTCTGACCAGTTTTTTGTAATTACATTTGTAATTCCACCTGTACACACTTGTACATACATTTGGAATTCTACTCGGAATTACTTATAGGGTTTTAGTTTGAAGAAGCCATCAGTAATTCCAAGTGGTATTACAATTAAATTTGATTTTTTTTATCGCCAAAAAAGTTAAAAAAAAACATTTTATGCAGTGTCATGCCCTTACTGGGTGTTATCATGGATATGGTAACATTAAATCAAAAGGGTTCAAGTATTTTGTCTAGAATTCTAGAAAAATTAATTTTGTAGTTTTTTTTTTTATTTTCCTTAAAACTAATTAAATCCCTCTGTTTTGTTGTCACCATACGGATGGTAATACCTAACAAGGTCACCTCACCGCTCACATACATACATAGATTATTGCAATGTGTCATTATATGCGAGGGGATGTCCACTAAGTTCTCCCACCATAGAATTTGTGAGAACGGAAGAGTAGGTACCCGAACAGAAATCTTTTTGAGGCGAACTAGAAGCCCTTTAGAGGATACCCAAATAGCCTATGGAGGACCTACTGAGGCAAAGTAACGCGGCGTACAGTTGCACTGCGGTACAGTGCTTGGTGCTGAGTGTCCGGATCCTGCTGGGATAGCAGGCAACGCTGGACTCAGGGTCACCAAGGCCGATGATACCTTTGGTCTCAGCCTTCGAACGCTGCCAGTAGGGACGCCTACTGACCTCAGCGTAACTGCTCCACTGCTCCCGTGTATACTTGGCCTGCGAGATAGAGGCATCGTCGGGGAGCGACCCCGCATCGCCGTATGGATCTGCCAACAAGCAGTTTATTGTAAAGGACAGCGGCCCTAGATTAGCCCGCGTTATCTGCCCGGCTCGCGAGTTTGCGCCGCGTGCTCGTCGAGTATTCTCGCTTAACGAGCGTACGTACACATACACACACACAAACACACACACACACCCGTGAGTAATATTTTGTATTTCATTTTATATTATTTAGTTGAATATATTTCTTATTTTAAACTTGGTCGTGAGTGCTTCCTTTTGTGTGTGCCCGATTCCCTGGTATCGTACTAAAGTCGTCACGAGAGGTGACGACGTGCAAGGTCGCCGCGATATTTGGCCCTTGCGGTGTCTCGGAGAGCGAGACCCGCGTATAAAGTTTATCGGAGGTGTCGCCAGGGGTACCCGGGCAAAACAGGCCCGGTCGAAGTTGCCAGTTCCGCCTTGCTACTCCACATCGGCTGCACCCCGTAACACAGTAAAATAAGATGGATAAAAATTGAGAGGTTTAAAAAATTTTCGGTAAAATTACAAGTTCCGCGCGCTGAAAAAGGTTCAAGGTAGTTATATCCCAAACAAAAATAATGATGAGATCTTCATGAAACTTACCACACAGCTAAATTATTGCCTATTAAGAACTCGGTTAAATTTTTGTAAGACTAGGGTTCTTAGAAAGCAAAATTTTGATATTCACTGTTTTCATACTTTAACATGGATCCTTACGGAGAAATTTATTTTTCTGGGCTTCAATTGCGTATATCCCACAAAATAATGGTAAACTTTTGACGATATTTTTTTGTGTATTTCAAAAATGGCTAATAATCTTATTTAATTTTATGAAACATCTCGAGGGTGTCTGTGAGATAAGAAATAAATTAATAAGTGCAGAAAAAGCTGCTAAAGCTTATGTTTTAGCACAAGTGTCAGAGGGATAATACAAGTCCCGACGGAAACATTTTTTTGTCCATCCAAACAATGCGTTTTGGGGCATTTACAGTAATGAAATAGGTGAAAATTGAAAGGTTTGGAAAATTTTCGATAGCAAAAATTACAAGTTTCGTGCACTAAAAAAAGTCTGTTCAGTGCCAAAAAATACAAGTTCCAATAAAAAAAAAAATACATTTAGGAACATCAAAAGTCTGTATTTTGAGACATTTACAATAGAATGTGACAGGTGAACATTTTTTAAACCTCTCAATTTTCACCCATCTCATTTTACTGTGAATGTCCCAAAACGCATTGTTTGGATGATGGCAAAAGAAAATAAATTTCCGTTGGGACTTGTATTTTGTCACACTGACGGGACTTATACTTTTTCGCACAGTCAAAAAATCAGCTGACGATTTGGCATCAGAATTTAGCTGATTTATCAGCTGACAAATCAGCTGATTATTTTTAGCAGTGTTGGTCCTCTTTAGGTATCTTATAACTGTGTACCTAACCAAACTTGAAGAGTATCTAGAGTTACAATATATGTATAAGTTCAATGTGAGAGAGTGAGATAGAATTATAATAAAATACACTATTATACCTACAGATGTTTTATTGTAGAATAAAAATAGATTGGTGCAAAAAATATATACTTGTTTAAATGACTTTTACGTGCTGTACAATAATTAAAGAAATTACGACTACTTTAACGCCACAATTATAATCATTATTTAACAGAAATGTGCAGAGTGATGAAAAATGTAAGCTTTTGGCATTATACTTAAGCCTATTGTGTATAGTTTTAAGAAATTGCATCTCAAAATTACTGACATTGCTTATACTTTCAATACTTAATATATACTTATACGTTAAATAACTACATTAAGTATTAAAGGTATAAGCAATTTAAGTACTTTTGAGACACAAAATATCTCATTTAATCGATAATTTACATATATATAGGTTAGATTATTTGTCATTTATTAAACGATTGTCATCATAACTTGTTTACTGAATCTAGCTGCTCTCTTACTCTGACAGATTAACTCTATTTCTGTCCCTCGCTTTTATTGAATTCACACACACATATATATATATTTATAGACTGGAAAAATGCTTTGAGTTTGGTTATGTACACGGTTATTGAGAATACCTAAAGAGGACCAACCGACCAACGGTACGCCGTATTACTTTGCCTCAGTAGATCCGCTGTAGGATACCTATAGAGGTCCTCACGAACTAAGGAGGTATCCTCAATAGATTTCTGTTCGGGTACAACATGCAATAAAACTTGAGAACAAGAGAGAATGCACAAGAGAACTTGGGAGAGAACATAAGAGCACAAAATATATATAGTCTCCCTGCGCTTCCATATTCTCCCACACACTCCCTTGCTCTCGTGAGTTCTCTTTACTTATCTCAAGTCTTCTCTCTCGTTCTCTGAAATTTTTCCGTGTAATTTTACATGCATATGTAAAAAGTTTGTAATACTTGTATCATTTAATCAATATTACATAGCATTATTTTGAGGAAATTATTAATAAGGTTTTTAAATTTTGGATACAATAAATGCTTTCGGGACTTTGAGTTAAGACCGAGTTAAGACAATAAAAATGGTAAAATCAAGTGTACAATGTACATTCATACACATAAAAATGAATGTCTGTTAACTATTAATTAAATTGACTCCAGAAAAATATATCTGCCATAATAATAGTATATAATGCACCTAGTAGCGAGGTTATTGGCCTGTACATGAGAAACCTGCAGTCTAGAGAATAACAGTCAAAGCTTCGGCGGGCGATTCAATTCAAATTGATAGAGATCAATATTTTTTTTTTCTTGCATTCCGTACAACAGACACCTTTTTTTTCAATGAAACTAGACTCTGAAGTCGTATTTTGATTTTAGAAACTGATTTAAGTAAAAAGTTTAAAAAAATTTCGAGTCAGTATAACAAACGACTAGTCGGTAAACAGGGAAATAGCAGTAACAGGCTGCCAGAAAAAACTAGTCATTCGTTATACTTACTCGAAATTTTTTACCAAAATCAATTCTGACATTAAAATGCGACTTCAGAGTCTAGTTTCATTGAAAACAAGGTGTCTGTTGTACGGAATGCAAGAAAAAAATTTTTTTTGATCTCTATCAATTTGAATTGAATCGCCCACCGAAGCTTTGACTGGCATTCTCCAGACTGCAGGTTTCCCATGTACAGGCACCCTAAGGCTCTGTTCGGAAATGATACGTTGGTTAAGTTTTTGGTTGGTACCTATTCCCACCCTGGCTTAACTAACTGACCGTGCGTTCGCACATGTAAACAATAGTTAATTAGCTGATCACGTTTAGGCGCACTTTGAGCGCTTTCAAGTCCTCTTTTTAACCTTAAAAGCGCTTAAAGTGACCCCCTCTCCCCCAGCCCAAGAAAGTATTAAAAAAAAAAAAAATAAAAAAATACAGTTAGAAAGAACAAAAAATGCTCCTCTGATTACACAGTTTGTTTAAATTTAACCCTCATAAATTTTGTAGAAAAAAATTATTAACAGTTGCCAAGTTGTCTTGTTTTAAACCTCCGATATCTTTGGAAAACACTTATTTTTCGATACAACGTTGGCTCATAAAAAATGAACCTTTTCTGATTTAAATTGAGCTTATCTTACATTTACAAATATTAGCTTAGTTTTTTCATTAACAATTAATACACAATACTGGTCTACAAGCTAACCTCATCTCTATCATGTATATCAACTGTGCATGCGCTCTGGGGGCTTTTGTGCAGTTGATATACATGATAGAGATGAGATTAGCTTTTAGACCAGTATTATATATTAAGGTGGCTCCAGCGCCTAGTGCCGTATCAAAATGGGGAGACTAAAAATTAATCATTATTTTCTTTAAAATATGGTATAAAATTATCGTAGAGACTGTTGTAAGCCATATTCTACATTTTATCTGTTACTTTAGTGAGTTAATATAAAAAAACAAAAAAGTTTTATGGTGCCCTAATTGATGAACTGTTACGGTACGCTCCTAAGTTCAAGAATGTGGTAACACTGCTCAGCTGAAGTTATACCTATATATATGTACTCTGCAGAATGCAGACAGCTGAGAGCTGACTTGCACTCGCAACTGTATACTTAGTCTCCGATTATTTAAATATTTTGTTCGATAACAAGACACTTTTCTCATGTCATCGAAAACTGCGTAATAATATATACGAGATAGTATATTTTTGACACCTTACGGGTTATTTGTATAAGTGCAGCAGTAGGTTGTATATAGCGTAAGTTTGCATTTCCTATCTAACCCGTCTTAAAACTACTATTTTGTAAGCATGATTTCTTACAATTTTCATCGTCAACCTTAATTTTTTTTATACGAATAGAAAGATGGGAATTCAAAGAATATAATTCAATTTTATTAACCTCGGTTGGATTATTCATAATTTTAACATTGAGGCCACTGAAGCCACCTTAATTGTTAATAAAAAACTAAGCTATTATTTGCAAATGTAAGATAAGCTCAATTTAAATCAGAAAAGGTTCATTTTTTATAAGCCAACATTGTATCGAAAAAGAAGTGTTTTCCAAAGATATCGGAGGTTTAAAACAAGACAACTTGGCAACTGTTAATAATTTTTTTCTACAAAATTTATGAGGGTTCAATTTAAACAAACTGTGTAATCACAGGGTACATTTTTTGTTCTTTCTAACTGTATTTTTTTTTTTTTTTTTTTTTTTAATACTTTCTTGGGCTGGGGGAGAAGGGGTCTTAAAGTGCGCCAAAACGTGATCAGCTGATTAACTATTGTTTACATGTGCGAACGCACGGTCAGTTACGGAAAGACCGAGATCATTGAAAATCCCCTGCTACAATATTTGATCGTAAGAAATACTACACCAACGTTATATTTGTTGCTCACTAACACAAGAATTTTTAGTGTCACCTTAAGTGGTCTTAAATTTCGTGCCAAGTATACAGGTTTTAAGATATCAGTACAAGTATTTAGTGACGGTTGTACGGTTTTTTCCCTTACCAACTGTAGCTATGAAAAATAGATGTATCCAGTAGGTGTTTACGACGTACTATAGTGCGCAGAGCAGTTTTTTTTCTTGTGGTATGCATTTTTAATATACCTGTAGGTACATTAAAAATTATCCATATTCATTGTAATATTATTTTTATCATAATAAATGTATGTACCAGCGTTAAAAAAATAAGTAACAGTTAATTAGGATACTGGTGCAGTGATGAATTGTTAATGTTGTTACTATAAATATCAAAAGTAACCTCAAAGTGGATCATGGATGACTTTGTTAAAAATATTTTAGTGAGTTGGAAATTACAATGTCTCACTTATATTTTTTCATGAGAGTAAAATTATTCAATTACTTATTTATTTACATGAGATAATACCGTACTTAGTGTTCATATAAACTTATACCTAACGCAGTAGAAGGAGATTTTACATAACATACTTGAGCGTAGGTTTTAGACAGACGTGGTACGGGAAAAAACCGTACCAAGCTATAAAAAGCTCATAACTAAGTATAGTAGAGGATTTTCAATGAACTCGGTCTTTCCGTGATAGGTTTTCGACGGACCTGGTACCGGAAAAAACCTTACCAAGCTATTAAAAACTCGTAACTGAATTTAGTAGGGGATTTTCAATGATCTCGGTCTTTCCGTATAGTTAAGCCAGGGTGGGAGTAGGTAAAAACTTAACACTTAACCAACGCATCATTTCCGAACAGAGCCAATGAATATCCCAGATTTCACGTGGATAACGTGAAATCTAGGGCATTTCTTAACCTCTGAACACGGTGCATACACCATTTTTTTGCATACCACCCTCGTCGAAAGAGCTGATTATCTGTAGTAGGGCATAATGAACAACTTTTGGCGACGGTATGCAGGAAAGATAATTTTTGTTTAAAAACAAATTCTTAATAAATACATTATTGCGAGTTTATTTTTACTTGCAAAATAAAGAGTCCTGGTTATTAAATTTTAAGTGACTTCTACATCGTTTATTATTATTATTTGTTGTTTTTATAATGTTTATCAACATTACTGCAAAATTGAGTTTACAGAATCGTATGTGTTTTCTTTAGTGTTTCTAGATATCAATGACAATTACGATAACGAACTAATAAAGTTTCAGTTTTTAATGGAGTTCTCTGACTAAATCTTTCGTTACAAATACATTTTTGTACGATACAATTTTCAAGTACTGCATACACATAAGGTGGTACATAAATGATATATTTCACTATCATGAAGTTACCATTTTACTTAGATTCATGAATTTAACTACAAACAAGTTTGTTAGATCACATTCATACTTTTTTAAAATAATTTAACAAGTTAAAGATAAATATAATTAAGTTATAGTAAAAAGAAAATTAAAAAAAGTTCAACAATACAGTGCAATATCATGATGTTCAATATTTTTTCATGTTTAATGTTCGTTCTACTCTGTCTTCTTCTTCACTATCTTCAACATTTTCTTTGACATTTTTTTTTGTTAATTTCTTTCATTTCCCTCTAATGATTTATATACTTATGATTAACTTCATCGTGTTCATTATTTATTTTTTGATGTGGTAGGTATTCTGTAGCATTATTAATATTATTAGATGTTGGCATGAGGGCTGGTTCACGATTTTTTAGTTATTTTTTTGATTCATCTGATAACTTACGAAAATACTTTCTTTTCTTGGAACTACCATTGAGATGGCTATCAAAAATTAAGTATTGTGTTCTTTAAAATCAAGTATTTGTATCCTAAGATTTTTTTTCAGTAATTTTATTTTTACGCTACACACGCAGGACATACAATCTTACACATAACTTGATTATTATCAGTCTTCGCTATTGTAAGACTTACCGAATCTAAACTTTGTACTTCAATTCTTTTGATTTCTTTTTCATTTTTTCAATTGCTATTTTTTCAGCCTGTAGTTTTAAATAAGCATCTTGTCAAAACAGTTTTTTCACACAGATTTGAACCTTGGTTAGATTGATGTCATCTTGTCGTCTTTGACTTAGCCTATTTTTTTTCACTTTCCCTGAACGAAAATACAATATACAAATGTGCTCTAAATTTAGACAAACTTACTTGTTATGCATCATGATATGACATCCTGCTGCAGAATTGTCTGTAACATCATCAGGCTCTTCCGAAACGAGTCTTGAGTGAGGTGATGAGGAGCGTGAACTGCTAATTAAGTATTTTTAGTAAATATGAAGAGCTGCAGTAATATTTGATTGCATTGCTTACTCAAAAAAAAGGATATCTACCCTTTCTCTTCCACTTTTGCTAATTCCAAATTTTATTATTCTAAGTACGGCCTTGTTTTTGGATCCTCGCCATCCTTATTTTGAAAACAGCAGCTAAGTACTCAGTAATTGATAAACTCCTGAAGCTCAAGAAACTCCTAACACAACCTAGGTGAGAGAACTGTTAAGATTGCGCATACGAGTGATCATTCATTGACCTTTCATGAGCCAATCGCTAAGAGAGTTATGAGCGAAATTCAAAAGTAGCTTGTATGATGGGTTAATTCGGACATAATTAATGGTAATTTGTGGTTGCAGACTAACGAATTTCAATTCCCTTTTTTGACAGAATAGTGTCAAATAATTACTGGGTAAAAAAACTAAGGGAGTAGCTTTGAAAATAGTTAGTCAGCATCGGTTCTATTTTTAGTTTGGTTAGTAATTATATTATTGGTTTATCCAGTAGCTCGATTTTGTAAGGGTAGTTTATACAACATTTTGTAGGGGTGAATTTGGATGTTGCTGACTTTTCGTAGTATTTGATAACACGTAAATTTTTATTTAGTGGGGTCTGTATGAAAAAAAAAAAATAAATAAACGGTATACGTACGAAAAATTGAAATATTTTATACAGTAAAATATCATGAAAAGTATTTTCAAGCACATGACAACACATCTTCTTTATGCCTGTTTAGTAATAGATAAAAAAAACTCAGTATTTTATACAACTTATATAAAATGTTTTTTCTTATTGTCCTTGCAAATATGCCAACATTTCCTGCTAAAGAGGATCAAAAACAATTAATAAAAACATTCGTTTTCATACACACATAGCGTAACTCGTAACTTAAATAGTAACTTATTCATATTACTGCTATACACTTTCTGAGGGATTTAAATTCTCAAAGCTCTATGTCTTAAAATCTTGGCAACTCGGAAAATTCTTTGGTGTTTTTGGAAAGTCCTCGTGATCACCAACTTTGAAAACTAATGCCATGCCATTGCTTGAGTGCGGGTCGAAGTGACAGTGAAAGAACCAGTAACCTTGAATATCCAGAAAAAGCTCTTATGTCAAATCTAGTCTACATCAATGTAATTACTTGGCAAAAATAATAATGATAAAATAAAAACAATTTAAGCTACGCTTACCCGGATTGTCTGCAACCCATCGTATTATGGTGTATCCACCACTAGGAACGATGACAGTATCTTTGAGTGGCGCACCTTTCAGTTTCCTAGAAATTTTTCCCGCGCGATCAAGCTCCTTAACTCGATCCACAGTAATCGTATCCCCCAGCTTTTCCATGGCAACTACGCGAAAGTGCACCCCATGTAAGTGTATCGGATGGTTTATGCTAAATCCTCCGTTGTCGATCATAACAAGCTCTACAACTGAGTTCAGCTGGACTTGTAGAACATGGGTGCAGATACAGTGCTGTTCGTTGCAGTTTTGTACACTGCTGGCATTGCAGAGCTGGCCCGGCTTGATTAGGTCGTGTTGAGTTTGCAGTGGATAGCGCGGCATCCGAAAGCTTATTCGATTAAGTTGAAGGGTACGCTGACGGTGAAGTTGATTTACTAAAAGAGTTAGTGTCCTTATTGAAAACGCTATGAAACGGGATATAGTGACTATGTTTATTAATAATTTTGGCTGCGATTAAAACCCACTAAGGATTATACATGAACAATATTCCATAGCGTGAGCGTAAAGTGTTACTTATCTAATAGCATACAATGTTTCAAATCAGTTGTTAACAAATTTAAAAAATATTATTTCTGAAGTCAAACAAATGTTGTATAAAAGTTACGAAAACAGCGCAATTGAAAAAAAAAAAAAAAAAAAATCGTACCAGATTCCTTATGAATTTACTTTGGTGTAAATTGAGTGTTCAAATATTACCAGCTAGATTACAGCACCTAAAGTGGGGGTCTAAGCCATTTCATTACAATTGTGATTGAAATTAATGATTGAAATAGAAAATATGTGTATTTTGATTTTAACTCTTTAGTATATTAATTTGGTATCGAAAAGGGCATGGATGGTTTTAAAGAGTGCCGTTATATAAAAGTGCCGCCATCTATATATGCGCTAATTGATACGATGATGAATGTATTGATATTGCTTGTACACCTCTTAGAGTCATTTGAAATTTGAAATTAATGAACTATGATGAAATTTTGACCGTAACATTATTTGATAAGCTAACTATTTGAACAGGAACTAAATAATGCATACTAAATTCTAGAGTACATTGTATATTGTATTGTATATGTATAAGATTCCAGCACGGTTTTTACGTATTCTATGTCCCTAATCTCTATACCTTTTCGTGTTTTTTCCCGTAATTAACATCCTTTTTCTTCAAGTATGCGAGTCTTTCGTGTGGGCCCCTAGCAAAATTCCCCTGAGACGACTCGGTCATCCATCCTGGGTACTGTTTACAGGGTTCAGCAATTGTCTCAAGTACACCCCCGATATTATTAAGTTTAATGGAAAGATATTTTTCCAATAAACCATTTAACTCGCTGTACCGACATTTTTATAACCGTTAGTGACTTTTTACCCGACGAGCTGGCTAGACGTTGGCTTTCCTTAAAAAAGTAAGCCCCTAGAGGTCCAGACATTACCAGAAAAATCGGCTTTTTGTTTTTAAAACCAGATAAGTGGTGTTTCGGCATCTTAGGTACTTATCTTATCAGAAAAGACCGAGAAAAAAATCTCGATTTTCGATGGGACGTCGTTTTTAAGTATTTTTTTAATGATTTTAAAATTTGTTGAAAATTTCAAGAGAGTTAAGTATCATATTCCCATTAACATTATAATAATGAGAATTAAAACCAAAAAGATTACAAGTACTCAATTGCATTACCATGAGAACTAAAAAATACCTTGATAGTAGCCGTATAGATCTCTTCGATGGTAATCATCGTTATCCATTTCGTAGAAATCATAGGAAATGTAGATCTGGTGATCGGGGTCACGTGAGATCGACAAATCGTCAGGCTCTGTAGAATTAAGCGAAGCAATGCAGTAGGAACCAGGTGTTTCCATTCCTTGATTATAGGGATTCAGTTCCTAAAAAATTTTATTGGAAGTAAAATAATGAACTAAGCTCATTGATTAAAAAAAAGAGATAATAATTGATTTTTACGCGTATGTTACTGGTGAACAGTCCGGTGCTTAATCTTGCCTGGGCTGTAGGTACATTCATGAGTTTAAAATCTGGCGCGCCCTTGTAGTGCAAGACCGCGACCTGATGGCAACCGAGTCTCTCACAAACAATGTCACCTACGAAGTACATCAAGTAATTGTCGATTTCTTGATTCGCCTCCACCACAAAATCGTACCTCTCACCAGAAAGCGATCGAATCGAATCAACTGCGAAAATACATTATACAACTAACTCCTTATTATTTTCTCAATACATACATTATTTTATCCACCCCCCCATACATATTGGTATATTTATACATATCTAATTTGTAAATGCAAATTTTTCAAGTTACAGTAATGTAAACACATACGATGTACCTTCGATTGGTTCAATGTCAGCACCATCGACACTTATGGCTAGCATAGTATGATTGTTAATCGATAGATGAACCGGACAGTCCTGGACGACCAAGTTGGCCATTCTAAATCTGTATCTTTTACCCTGTGTACAAGTAGCAAAGCTACACTAATTGAAAGGCAAAGAGATTTCTTAAAAAAAAAAAAAAAATACCTGCTCGACTTCAAAAATGGCTAAAGGCAGTAGCTCTGATCTGTTGTCATTGAAGCGTCCAAAACCATTGACGAGGATGGTATGTGGGTCTTGAGCACGGCTGTTCTGGTACTCGAGCACGTAAGCCTCAGAGCCGGAGGTGCTCGTCCAATCATTAACTACGATCATGTGCTCATCCACATCGTACAATCGGCTTGCTGGCTCGGTTTCACGGGACTCGCGAACCACGAGACCACCAAAGAGACCGTCTGCTCTTTGATCACCTAAAATGCTTATCACACCGTTCACAAACTTCGTAAAAGGTTTTTTGTTTCACGTTAACAAGTATACATAGACTTATTAGTGAAAAACTCACCGCTATGAGAGTGGTAGAGGTAAGTGCCAGGTTTGTCGACAACAAAGTTGTAGCTGAATGTCTGTCCGGGTAAAATGGGACACTGAGTAACGTACGGTACGCCGTCCATGAAGGGAGTGCCCTTTTGATGTATTCCGTGCCAGTGTATGGACGTGGTGTCGGTTGGCATTTCATTGGTAACGTCTACTATGATGCGATCGCCTTTACAAACCTGATGACGTGCATTAAGATAAAAACAAAACAAGTGGTTGTAAATTTAGGAAACAAATTTATTTCTCGTTCGAGATAAGACCACTACATCAGTTCCATTGCAAAAAAGTGTAATTATAAAATTCCATTTTATCTCATCCCACTTCTTATCTCACTAACATATAAAGCAAAGTCCCAATATCCGTTGTAATTGCTAACCGCGAAAACTACTAAACTGATTTCACTGAAATTTTGCGTACTGATTTTTCACACTTCCTAGATAGTTTAATCGTACGGTTTTTTCTCGGAAAATTAATAATAATAGCAATGAACAAGCTCAAAGTTTTGCAAATAACGCTAGATTTGCGCTCTAGTTCAGTAGGATACGCTAGGTCACGTCAAAGTAAAATGAAAGCTACCTGCAATCAAAATCGGTATACCTGGTGATTATGTTCCCGAAAAAAAGATCGAGAACCATAGTCATTCACTGGTTGTAAGTAAGGGTAAACGAGGGTATTATTGCGGTTGCTCTAGTTATTGTGGTACTCTCGAATAATGCGTATATTTTAATTGAACTGATGAGTTATGGTGAGTAAACACTTAAAATCATTAAATTCAGTTATAGACTATCTAATTCGTTGAATTTTAGTTTTAGAACTTTACATTTATATAACAAAGAATCATGTCTGCAATAACTGGTACACACGTAACCTTTTTTACTATGACGGTATTATTACGGATACGCCGTTGATCTAGCATTAAAATTGACCACAATAATACGTGCACAATAATACATACAGGCTCGAAGTAATACCAGCATTGGCAGCTGAACTTTCAAACCACTTTTTAAATCAATATTCACGAGTTTAGACATTTATAAAAGCGGAATTCAGTAGTTTTTGAGTCCAACATTGATGAAAAAAAATGTATTTATTACAACAATTCGAGGAACTGGATTTCTTAGATAAACGTTAAAAGCTAACTACTAAAAAAAATGCCATTATTCCTCGTTTACCCTTGCGTCAAGAACAGAGCTGTTAGTCGTTAAACGCATGATGAGTAGCAGGTATGAACTCTATTTTTTCTACCGAAAATGCAGCAAACATCCAAAGATCATAACTAACACTTGAGGTAGAAAATTGTAGTTTTCTCCACAAAAGCAGGACCCGAGGATTTGTAGAGGGTGATTGATTGGTTAAGCTATTCATTTCGTTTAATTTTTTTTCACAAAACATCCAGCAGTACTAACCAACAGTGTAACGAGTAGCTAAATTTATGCAAAAAATTAGAATTTGGCATCTAAGGCACGACTACTAATTATAAATATGTCATTACAGAAACGTAAAGCACAAGTACTTAAACTTATACGTTAACTTTTCACAGTCGCAATCCATGTTTTTATTTTTTCCAATTTTCTAGTACACGTAATAACATCAAACAAAATTTATTACTGTACACTAACATAATACACACTCAAATCACTGATTCATTTGGTCAATTCACTCTTAATAACCTTTTTTTAAATTTATTTAAAAAATTTCTTATAAAGCTCCATGCATTCTGGCGATCTTAGCGAGGGGCAATTTCTCTCACTCGACGGCGCCACCTGACATAGGTGCATAGTGAATAGATTGAAGGATGATTTGTACCATTAAGTGCCACTCATCAAAAGTTGTAGCACTTTAAAGTAAAGTAAGATATTTTTAGCAAATTAATATTCATAATATTCAATTTTCAGCGGTTTTTATTACTCTTTTTTTTTTAACACTGGAACTTTTGATTTGTGACATGAAATAAAACAATTTTTAATAGTTTTCTTACACTGAGAGGAAAAAATGATAAAAAAATTTACTGTGCTAGAAAAGTAATCTGGTATCATTTCGCTGCCTAAGGACTTTTGACTTTTGCCAACCTAATTCGTACCATATTCTGGACAGTAATTTCTATTGTACAAAAAGTAAAAATGACTGTACTTACAACAAAAACTACTGTTCTAAACATTAAAAATCATTGTTCAAATAGTAAAAAGTCTCCAGACGAACACTACCAGATTACCATTTTAGCACAGTAATTTTTATTATTTTTTCCTCTCAATGTACCATGGGTGCAAAATTTTCGACCACGAGCGGAAAAGTACTCCCCGGTTTTATGGGCACTAAGTACGATTTTGCACCCTCGGAAATAAAGGTGTCGTTCGCACCTTAGACACAAACCTACAAAAACCCGCCCTTCGAGAGGGATTTTCTTACTTTGCGCCCCTGATGAAAATATAGTAGTTTTCGTCAGAGAAGCGCCACTGGGGCTCTTCCGAGGTCCGAGGGACCGTAGGGTATAAGTCCCGATTGGACGGCGCTTATGCACCGAACACTATTTGTCTCACCGAGTGCGCAGTAAACGTCCAAACATCCCTAAAAACGCCACGAAGTAGGCAAAAAACCATTTTTGAAGTCATTCTAAGCCTGTTAAAGCGGGATCACTTAAATACGTATAGAATTTCACTGTAAAGACCACACAACTACTCTAATACTAGATTTAAATTTGGCTTAACACTTAAATTAGACGATTTCTACATTGTTACACTTTTTGCTTTGGTTGAATCAACTTCTGTGAAATAGCCATAGAAAAAAAAAGAATCACATACTTCCATGTGATTTTTAACTTTAGCAAGAAAACAAACTTGCCTCGATCGTAGGACCGGGTAACAATCGGTTGATCACCATAACGACCTTTTCCTTGCCGTCAGCAGGTATGCAGTGGGGTCTCGAGCAATCGGTCACGTTGTAAGGACAGTTGTAGCATGCCCTGCTCATTGTACTGTACAGCTCGATGGTGAAACGGTAATGGCAGATCAGGAACACTCCATCAACGCACTTGCGTTTACACGGGTGCTGCGACCAATCGATCAGATCGCTACTGTTCACATTTATGCCTGGCGGTTGTAACACTAGAGGAGCTACAACTTACGAGAAAATTATGAAATTAAAAAATCACATAGATAACCCGCGATGCCGATCACTTTAGGAAGAGCAAAATTCATTGTCACCTTGAAAATATGCAGACACACCGAGAATGCACAACGAGAGATTTAAAACTATTAAAAGCGCAACGAATAATCCGTGCAGCATTTTGCTTGCGACTTGGTTTTACAGATTAAAAAAGACTCGGCCGATGTGACGGTAAAAGCTCTTTTTTTACGAGTGCAAGGAACTTTCTTATCTAGTGAAGAATCAATTGGGAAAGGAGCATGTAAACGCAAGTTAAGCTCGACTTACGTAGCAATACGAGCTTTGAGAACAAATCGACATATTGCTGCATTATATGATCCACGTGCTTTCGAAATCGCATGATTGGCAATTATCTCTTAATGCAAACTCTTTTGCTTTCAATGAGTTGTACTTGTTGATCATAAGCAAGCGCAGGCGTGTGTGAGCTGTGCTCCATTGACGTAATAAATTTTTTTTGCCTGCGAGGAAGGTGTGCACCTGTATTATGTATGTGGACTACGTAACGATACAGTTTGAACTTATTGTTATCAAATCGTGCTTGGCTATACAATTTTTATGCATCAAATCCTTATTTCAATGCAATCTATTGCATTTATTGATATTTTCTCAAGTAGTTTGAAACAACACTAACAAAACAGGTAAGTAAAAGTGATCCTGTCAAAGTTCTGTTACTTATTTCATTTCAACTTTTGCTGTAACCGTCTTTTACGATAGCTTTTTTCTTTACTTTCGATTTTTTCGATATAAAAACTTTTATTGCTTCCTTGAAAACTCGTGTACGTGACAAACGTTCTAACTTTCTCAGATGTTGTTATTCTGTTATTTTGTTAACGATCGTCACTACATTTTCCTAAGAATAAGTCGTACAATCTATTGCGCCAATTAACAACTCTTTTTTATGTACTTCATATTTGAGTTAAAAATGGTTCTAATTCTTAGAAGAAATATAAATGACGTAATTTCCAGCTTCATACATACTCTACTACGGTTGATAATGGTAATAAAAAACAAGGTTTCTATGATTATTATAATGTGAAACCGTTGAGCGAGTTTTGTTTCTAAGAAATTATAGGAAATAAAAAAACTATTCGGCTACAAATATTCTTAACACATAGGTTTTAAATAATTACTATTTTACCATTGAATTTCATGTGATTCTCTCTTAAACAGAAAATGTATAGATAACTGTATTACTTATCAGATAGTCCTAATCAATTAAATCAAAATCCAATCATCCATACTTTTTTAATTTAATATTCATTAACATTCTTTAAATTTATTATACAACCCATAAATCTTAATTTTAAATAGTACACCCATCAAAAATTAAAAATAATTTTTTTTAATTATTGAGTTACGTAACTACGTAATTTGTTTTTAATTTATTTTTTAACTTTTCAAGCAAACATGTACGTATGTATAACGTTTAATTATTTTTGTTGACAGTTTGGTTCAGTTTATTTAGTGTATGTTTATATGTTGATGGTTCTGTCATTTTTACTTTAATGGCTGTATTTTATGTAAAACGTCGTACAAATTGAGTATTTGCACTATGATATTTAAAAATTTTAATCATGAATTTTTAGCTTTAGAGCTAAAAAGTTTAATGCTTAAACTTTTAAATTTATTATATTTGGGTGGCTCTGCGATTAATGTACGCATAATATTATTTTATTTCATATAATATATTATTTTTTATTTCAGAGTATTCCTATGCATTATTCTGCTATCTGCATTCAGTATAGTGGGATTCCAAAAGGTCACGTGACTCTCGCGATATATATATATATATATATATATATATATATATATATATATATATATATCAATTGGGGGAAAAATAAGGCAGGTCTTATGGGTGCGATTCTATTTTAATTTTTTTCAAACGTTCAACGTTTGCAATAAAATAAAAGCCTTTGAATAACATGTTTTTGAGGAAATGACAATACCTAGGCTTTTTTCCCAACTTAATTAGTCTTTTGCAGCTTAAAACTTTCCTTTGAAAGTGCAAAAACGCACATTAAACCTAACAAAATCCTACATTTTCCCAGTATACCGAGTCGGTATCGAATTCGGTACTGATTTTGCAAGAACCACTTCATGCTCAAGTCGAAAATCCTCCTAAAAGTAATAAAATATTTATCAGCAAATGTTAGCACGCATTTAAACTTTCAATTTTTAAGTCTGAATTGACACAATGTCATACAATCCGAACGAGAAAAAAACGTAATATTAATCAATTTTTTTCGATTTTAGATCGTAAAATGTAATGAAAAAGATTGCTGCGGTGAATGGAGAAGTAGTTTAAGGGATGTTCTTCCTATGACTAACGGTTTTCTGCCTCCTCTATTTCTATTGCGCAGAAATCGTATCAAACGACTTGAAATCCTAACCCCGGACGATACAAAAAAAGAAGTTAGCTTTCCTGATTTGTTTGTCAGATTAAGTATTGGTTTAAAACCCTCGATGACAACTGGTGTTTCTGTACCATATGATTATTACTTCCCTTCAGTTGTTGATGATATTAAAGGTAAGTTTTAATTATTCTCAAGTGTAATTATAATCTTTCAGCACTAAATCATACTATTTTTTTTTATTTCAGGTAGGACATGTGATTCATGTAGATTATATTTTGCTTCAAAAAAACAAAAAAACTTGCACACCAAAGAAATTCATGGAAAAGTCAATAATCAAAAGCTACGTGCAAAAAAAATTTTAGCAAAAAGAGAAACAGAATTACTTTGTGAACTTGATACTCTTGAGCCAATAATAAAGTGGCTCGAAGAAGAAGACGTTGAAATTAAATTTTCTGATCTCACAAATAATGATTTCACAGATGATATAGCTTCCTTTCCTGTCGTCAGTGATATACACGAGTGGCTAGTAGCATCTTTTGAAAGTGCATGTGATGTAGAGTTAAAATTAAAGTTTCATTTAATAATAAATTTAATTAATAACCCAATTTTTTTTTTTATTTAAAAAAAGTTTCGTAATATTTACTGGGGGAGGGGGGGGTCAGGGAAAACATTATGGTAAGTTACGTGGGGGTGGGGGGGGTCAAAAAAAGCCAAAAACAGCGTTACGTAGTTTATAGATGGCCCATTGAAAAATACAGTTGCAGGACTTTTATTTAAGATGCTCTTTTTTTATTTATTTTTTTTTTTTAACTACTTTATCATATCATTTTTAGCAATTTTTCTTTAAGCTTACTACATCAAATTTTTTTGATAAAATACTTAGTAATTATAAACATCAAAAATCCTAAATTTGTCATTTATTCAACTACCTTTAATCACTTTTTTATTTTTATGTAATGATAAAATTTAAATATTCTCAATTACAGTTATTTGATACCTGAGGTTTTCTTACAGCAAAAAATTACTTATCACGAAAATACGTACGAAAATCGTAAAAGTAGTATCTAAGTTACTAAAAGAATTATTTTTATTGAATCATTTCCTATTTTACTAGTACTTAAAAAATTTGTTATTAATGTATGATTATTTACTATCCAAATCGCTAAATCAAATAAGGCTTAGGTTTACAGCTTGTTATTTAGGGCACTCTGGGAAATTATTAGAGTTTCCAACCCAATCGATCAGATTATGTTGATACTGTTACAGCTGTGTTACACGATTCATTTTAAATTGACGAAAAAAGTATACTAAAAAAACAGTAAAATTTATTACTAGTAATTGATTTATTTCAAATTTTAATTTAGATACTGAAATTAATGTGTTCGCATTTGAGGCACACGAAATTCGGAGTTAGAATAAATAGGATATCAAAGTATTTTTGATATTTACATTTTTATTCGTTTTCCAAATTTTTTCACGGTAACGTAAAAGCACCAGTACGTGAACACATTTTTCATAAAGTCTTTGTTTTCTCATTTTTATTGAACTTCTGATTTGCATAACAACAAAACAGTCATTGCGCCAGTAAGTTTATATTTTTTCCTTTAAAAAAAAAACAAAAAAGTTTTTCTAGGTCATGTGTACAATTAATAAATTATTTTTAAAGTTTTTTTACCAATGACCCAGTAGATGAACAGTGTGTTCAGGTATTGGTACCGATACGTATTTTCGACCGAGTACTTGAACATCCCATGTTAATTAAATGGGAGAGAGGTTATGTTAGCTGCCTTCTACTGATTTCTATTTTTATTATGTATTGCAAATAAACAAATCGAAAAATTTCTTTCTAATTTCATTGGTAACATATTATGAAAACTATAACGACTGGCTTGACAAACTATTATTATTGACTAGCGGCCCCCTGTCTCGGCTTCGCCCGAGACTTACTAAATGGAACACCGTAGTGTGTTGACATGTAATGTGAAGCGTTTTCAGTTAGAAATTTTACATTTATTCCTGATACTTCTTAGTACAAAATTCTTCTTCCTAAAAACATATTTGGTCGCAATCTACACAGTTTATTGGGTCAAATAATAGCTGTAAAAATTAAAAAAAAATATAATTATGCTAAAAAGTACCGTGCGTTCCTTATGCCATAAAATAATCGTTGGCTGTAAGGAGCGGTTGATTTGCAGTTCCTCCCGTGTAATTTACGAAAAGGGCTATTTTTTTAAGATGTTAAGATTTCAAACTCCCAAAAATATATTTTAAAAAAGATTTTTTTTCTCTTATCTCACAACTTTATTACCAGAGCAACAAAGTCCTGGAACCTAATCTCTACAATTTTTAGTGCCACAAAAATACAAATATATTTTCTTTTTATTTAAAAACCTGAATTTAGATCTTAAAAGATTTAAGAGATTACTGTCAGTGTTAAATGAAAACTCTTCCGACTTTTGTGACCCCTAAATTCTATTTTCTGTCAACTTTGTTGAGTTCTAATATATTTGTTGGCAAGGTAGTTCAACGTCCGATTGCCCTAAAAAAGACCGGTGAGCTTCTTAAGTAAACTCTTTCTTGACTAACGTTTACAGCAAATGTGACTGCCTGGATACCTCAGGTGATCTTCTCTGGCTTGCTGTTAAGGACCCAGACTGATCGGGAGAAAAATTACAATGTCCGAAGCATTGGGGCTAGTTGTAGTGCTCTTTCCCAACGTCTCCTGGTATAACGTCGAAGACGTTGGTGTCTAAAGCACCTTCTTTTTTTACAGAGCTCAGTCGTTTTGGTGATCTAAGGCAGGAAGATTGATTTGTGATGCTTGCGCGTTGGAGACTGTCCCGTTGGCTCAAGTTTTTTTTTCCTTCATACCTGTTACGTTTGGCCAGCGCAGACCTTGAAGAGGATCGGTGATTCCTGCTTGAATGCTTAGAGTCGAGAGGGTAATATAGGGTCGTCGGTCACCGGAGTTCCCAGCCTTGCTTAGGTGGCCCTTAAAAGAACCAATGAGATTGAAGGTTAAGTAATGAACGTAAATACTTATATTTGCCCTGAAAAAGGCCAGTGGTAAAATTTCTAGTTATTCCTTATTATTATTCTTGATGATGGAGAGCCAGCTGTTGGTAGCTTGACTCTTACCCTCGAAGTCTGTGTACGGAGACCGTACATGAGGGAGATACGCCACTATATACCAAAATATATCTCGTCTTCAGGTCGTTCCCCGGATAACCAACCGCTCATCGTTAGTCGGGTAGGTGGGACTGGAAAATACCTTCTCTGTATAGGTATAATGCCGTTGGAACGACCACTAAGAAGTTGGCAGTTGTGGCTGCCCATACTCTTCAGGGCTGTCTTCCCTGGCTTACAATTGTAGAAATAAAATTCTCTGACGGCACTAGGACAGATTGTGGTACGGCCACATAACTCTAAAGTGTTGGAGCAGGATGTGCTCTGGCTAGACACGTCTCCTGGTATTCCACCGGAGACGTTTTCGGTTAAATTTCTTATTGATGGCACTCGTCAATCCTAGAGGTTCAGGGTGAAAGTAGACTTAGATCACTTGCCCATTGGAGAAGAGCGTCATCGCGGTAACCGGAGTACCCAGCTGCACGACTATTATCTACGACTATCATCTACATTCTCTATGCAGCTCGATGACCTGCCAGTAGACGATTGCAATAATACTCGCGACGCTCCGGCGTATTATAACCACACTTATTGAATTCTGTTGCAGGTAGCTTCGATTTTATGTCAACGCTACCTAGCGGATCCTACTGAACTAAAGTGAAACGCTGGCGTATTTTTGCAATACTTTGAGCTTATTTATTGCTATTGGTATTTAAATTTTTAAGATAAAAATCATACTAAAACCATCTAGGAAATGTCAAGAATCGGTATGCAAAATTTCAGCAAATTCGGTTCAGTAGTTTTCGCGGTTAGCGATTACAACGATTTTAGCGACTTTGCTTCATATATTAGTAAGATTAACAGTGATTTCAATCGTTTTTATGAGTTCAAGTACTGGGCATAGGTAAAACCTAATAGTACCAGTACCTGAACAGTCTCACAAGCCCCCTTATACAAGTTGCACAAATATATAATTTTTTTCTCGTTGAGTATAAAGACTTACTAAAATATGAATTTTGTTTTATCTAAAGAACGATCAAAGGATATCAGGAAAATTTTTTTTTTATCCACTTAAATTGAAAATAGTTTATTCAAGCTGTTCAATCTACTGGTGCAATTTTAGGAAGTATTCACGTTCTCATGCTTTTACCTTAGGTGCCCTACCTTGACAAACACCTCATCTTGTCAGTCACTGTTTGAATGGCTCAGTAGATTTTACAAGCTTATAAGTGTGAACATATACATTTGACCACGATTTGCCACATACATCTCATTATTTGTATTATTGATCATTTAGGGGATGATGTTACTATGAGAGCATCATATCCACCAGCTCCCTCTTCTGAGGCATCGTTGTGTGTCTTCTTATAAACTGCATATCTGCATGCCACAGTGAAATGCTAAATATCAGTAGACTATTTATACGATATCCTAGTGATTAGTTCACATTAAAAACACCACTTAATAACCCGGGAGGAAGTGACGGAACAGAGTCTCGAACCCGAGCTCTCCAGGCGGGAAGCAAGCACTCTACCATCTTAGCCACTGAGAACTCCCAACACTGCATGCTATTATCTACTGTGAATTTGTGAAATTAGAAAGTACCTGTAGCTAATATCACACTGTTGGCAGCTCTGCTTGATTTTAAGAACATGCCTATTCCAACTATACACAGGAAAAATTTGGCTTGCAGCTAACTTAACGATAAGACCATTTCTAGGACACTGAGCCTAAAAAAATCTTGTTTTGACCATTTCGAGATACACATGTCTCGTTTTCGTAGTTCTAACGACTTTTTGACCTATATTTTTTGGTAAAGTTGTGAACGAGGATAAAAGAGACTTAATTAAACCAAAATACATCAGGCATACCAGCAAAAATACCTTTTTTTCAGTATTTGAAAATTCGAGTATGCAAATCTGAAGTAAATAGTAGCACGGTCGCTGAGGCTTCATCTGCTTTCTCAAACTTACCTCGTCGCGCTCCCACGCCACTCGATTTTTTTTCAATTCTTTTGGAGTATTACTTTCGCTTGAGGCTGTTTTGTTTGAAATGGATAGACAGATATACATCTACATAACAGGGTAATTCTTACTTTTTACTGTGGATTTATTCGTCACATTATTACCCAATCACATCTCTTCACACCATTATAAAATACATAATTTATGTCAAAGAAATACGCACGTTTACAACTTTACACGTGATTCCAAAGACATGAATTTTCTAATTAAATTATGCGGACAAAAACATTTTCAGCTATGTGTTATTTATTTTACTGCTTTAGTGAGTGTTTTTTGAATTTTTAAACTATAAATCTACGTATCATATTGTTTACAGTTTATCCGCGTGTTTTCCGCCTCCAAGTAATACAGTTTAAAGATAGTACTTGTATCGACTCGAGAATTTGAAATTTTTAAGGTATACATTTTCATTTGGGGATATAAAAAAGATACTTTTTAGGGTATTGTTATAAAACAATCCACAATATTAAATAACGGTCACCCTACTATACATATTAACATGAGTTTCATGCATAAAAAATTTTTAAATATAAGTACAGTGATTTGAATTGCATCACTACTTACTTAAAAATTTGTTTATGTGGGACCTTTTAGTCACATCATCGTTCAAATCATGGTAAAAAGCTTCCGTAAAATTGTTTCTACGGTCCTCGGGCAAGTTGAAAACTGAGAAATATTGAGCTCTACATTTCTTCAACCATTCTTTTTGAAAGTACCACAGAAATTGATAAAAATAACCCCCGTACTGCTCGTCACATACAGCCTTGATATCATTAAACGTTTCCTAAATTCTTGTTTTTGGCAACAGTGCCAGAGCTGTTAGTTATTTCAGAATAACAAATATTTCAGGATTATTTGCACTATTTATCTTTGGAGTTATGATTTTCACCTTTTCGGCTTTTTGAAACGTTACCTAAACAAAATTATCAGGTTATAACGAGTGAGATGCAGTATTATTCGAGATAAGACGCGAATAGTAGCACCGAAGAGCCTGTGCAACAATAAATGAAGTGGCTAATATTTAAACTAAAACCTGTCGTACTTAATGAGTTCAAAAACAAGAGTGCCAATGTAGCACCATTTCTTTATGAGAAAAAGCATAATGTTAGTAAGCCTCAAGGGAGTGAGCGGACCGGACAATGTGTTTACTTCCGGCTTAGATCAAATATGGCGAACACAGCAGCTTATGGTGCTACTTATTGCCATATTGATCTAAACTGGAAGTCATGGGTACATATTCCTATCACTCCTTTGAGGATGACTAACCGATGTGGGGTTAGGGTATGGGGTAAAATATTGGACAGCCACTCAGGTATTTTGTCCTGGAGCTGTTGGTGGACTCGTCAGTAAGGCATACCCAACAGCTCCTACCTCAAACACCAACTTGGGGTTCCCACACTAAACTTGAACTTCCTTATATACTAACCAATGGATAATTCTGACAATTTTAGATAAAAACCAGGAAGACGAGACACGCCTAGCAGACAGTTAGCTAAATATCATCTAGTGATACTGGAGTCCCCCACATCGGAAAGTTACCTGCAACCCGGATGACCAAGATCACTGTTTCGTATTTAACGAAAAAATATACAGAGAGGCTGGTATCGACATCGAATCAGCCGATCACATTCAAAAAAGGGCGAGGGGCAGTAGATTTTCAATTGTTGGTTGAACGTAAAGCGTCCCCTGGACAACAGAAAAGTTACTTTTCAGTTGCACCGTCTTCTTTAACGGTTTGCAATTTTTTTTCTCTCGTTGCCGTAACCTTTATTTTGTTCATTACTTACTTTTTTTCGACCTGCCATCAAGAAGCGTGCAGTATCTTCAGCTCTCTTCTTTGGCTTTTAAGGTTGACGTTCGCTGTGGAGACCTTTTTGCTTCTGTTCTTTACGTATTTACTAGCCTCCTCGCGGTTGTTACCTTTTTTTCACGTGCAAGTTCTTCAAGGCAAAGAGAAGACGAGACACGATAGACGCATCATTGGCGCAGTAAAAAGGTGAGACGTGAATATTTAAAAAATTTTCACGAGTTCAAACTTTTTTGGAACATTAGTTCCCACGAGAATTTGCGCTTGCGCACTTCGTGAGGGCGACGGCCCGATTCGGAGCTTTTTGCTCAGCCGAACATCCAGGTTTGATCCACCTGGATTAGACGTTTTATTTTTTTTATTTTGGTTAAGCAAGAATACGGATTTTGTTTTATTTTGAAATCCAATAGTTTGATTTTAAAATTCACGAGTTTCATTTCTAAATACATGAGTTTTATTTCGAGATCCACAAGTTTTTTACTTAAGCCTTTGAGTATTAATACTTTCTTCTTTATAATCCCATTTTCATTTTTCCTATTCATATTTACACGTATACAAGAAATTTTGAGATTTTTCTTTCTTATTTGCTGTGGTGATCTGACATACTTTCCATTGTAATGTATTATTTGCTCCGTGCATCAGGTTGGAGGGGATAAAAAAAACGACTGCAGCGCTGTAGGTGAGCAAAGTTGGCGAACCCGTACCCCCATGAATCGTACAGTAAGCGTTGTCTTGTATGAGAAAAGATATTATTACTTTTAAAGTAATTAGTTGAGAAATCGAAGGCGGCAACAAAATATTATTTAGCCAAACCGGGTCTATAATACGGATAAATAATTTTGCTAGGCACTTTAAATCGCCCGAAATTTTAAAAAATGGGTTAATCAATATCATCTTTTAAATCTTCAAGAGTAAAACAGACTTCATCAACATCAGGTGTTTGCTGGGGAGGGGGGAACATTTCTTAAAAAAAACATCCCTTGGAGTATTTTTTACTCCCAAGTTGCTTTGGAGTGGGTTCTCCCCAATTGTGCTCAAAATCAGTTTTACTCAGGCTATCACTTGTATTGATAAAATGGATCAGTGCTGCAATGTGCTTACACTTTTGGCTCTGATTAGCTACACATTCGCAGCTCACGTCGAAGATACAGTGGTCTTCGTTAATCTGATTAATAAATTACACATTTATGCATATTATACCATAACCTACATTTGTCAAGCATAGGCAATAATGTACTTACAGATAATTCTACTTTGTATAGATTTAAGCTGACAGATGTTTGTCTCACAACATAGCAATTGATCAGATGACCGACTCCTTTATTTACATATTCCTGTACGTTGGCAACGTGCCCACTCTCTACTAATTTTTTAGCTTTTTTCAGCGTTTGATTATTAAAAACTATGTTGCAACTTATACTTTTAAAGCCTGTTTGGATAATCATATCCATTTTTTGGGTGCTGATGTTTACGCGATAGCAGTATGTACGTCTCATTCAATAAATAATACTTTCTCCTATAAGCAACAGTGTTACGATTTAATCATACAGGGGTATGGTATTGCGCAATTCTGACACCGAGGGCGGCGCTGCGTGTCATGCTCGGAGCGAATAAAGCTAAATTTTCTATTTTGTCATTTAACTAAATACATTAATTTACAAAAAAAGAAAGACTTGGATCCTATTTTAATGCTTTAGAACTAAATAAAAATTTATTTTAAAAAATTGATACTAGGAATTATCCAGATTCTCTCAGAAGACGAGAAGTTGTGACTCGATAATTACATTTGGTGCCTCCTGTGACGTCTTGGACGCGCTGTTACTACGATTGGCTGCATTCATTAGAGCTATAACTATCTCATCGCTTCAAGTTTATTCACGTACTTCCTGTACCACGGCTCAACTTCACGAAGATTTATATTTTTTTGATTTCATATTTTATCGGTTGCTTATCATAAATTAATATCATTTGTCAAACTTTCTAATGTTATTGTTATAAGATTTTACATGTGCTTTTTCACGACGCAATGCTTCTTAAGGAGGGTTAACGCGACTTTCTTGCAGCATAATTCCCTAATTTACCCCTACCCCTTCCTGTAACGGGTGGCCTCCCATCCCTTTCCTTGTCCTTTCTCCCAAGTGCTAAGTGCCCATAGTATAGTGCCCTTAATAAAGGAGCCGGACGTAGAGCACTATAACATAAAAAATTTAAAGTATGTATATACATATACGTATACAGAGTTGTGTTTGCCTACTGCTTCAACTGCTTGTCTACGATTTGGCTTAATGAGCTTCGAGGGGTGAGAAGTGAGAAGACAATGTCCGCCATTTGAGGCTTAAGGGGAAAAGCGTGAGCTTGAAAACACAGCATTTAGCATATATCTATATATACACGTTGAGATATACATATATCTGTACGGATATATACATATATACCAGTATATGACCCAAGTCCCCAGGAGCCGGGATCGTCGTTGCTGTCAGTAATCGTTTCTGACGCCACTGTTTACGAAAACATAACTTAACGAGTGCAGGTTAATTCGTTGTTTTCTTTTAATGTGATCATGTGACAACCGCAAAAACTAACTCTACATAGTTATTGTAGATTCAAGCACTTAAAAACACTGTTTTCCTGTCTTTTCTCTTGTCAAAGCCTTTCCTTTTGTCTTTTTATTATTTTAAAGTGATTTGTAATGATGATTTCATTCCAATCACCTGGTTATCTCAGTACCATACTCGACCACTATGTGTCGCTAGGTACACCTAACAAGGCGAATGGCAAATACATGGAGGCCGTTCAATTCTTTGAGCGAAAAGTATAAAATTTACCGATGAAAGACGTTATATGACCGAATAAGCCAATGGGAATTAAAGTTTGAATTTCCCGCTCAACGAATTAAACAGCCTCCACTGTACGCAGAGACTCCGAGGGTAAGAGTAAAGCTATCCGCAGCCAGCTCCTCATCATCAAGAATAATAATAAGGAATGGCTAAAAGGATCGCCTCTCGCCCTTTTCTGGGTCATTTTAAATATTGACGTTCCCTAATTTAAATTATCTAAAAAGTGAGTCATCTCTGCGTCAATATTAAAATCATCCATTATCCTACTGTTATTTTAATTTTCCGGCTTATCAAAAATATAAATTTTAAACCAGGTTATATAATTGTATAACAAACTGTTAATGTAAACGTAATAGCTCATGCAAAGCAGACGCGAAGTTCACTTTTGTTGCGCACAAGGCTAAACCCTATTTTTTATACCCAATCAAATACTTCTATAATAAAGTTAGGCATGATAAAGTTTTTGCGTGGATATATGGCCTACAAGAAATTTTTACCTATTCTTTCGAAATATGCACGTTAAATTAACATTTCTCAATATTTTTTTTTTTTTGTATTGTTTATAACCGAAAAATATTATAATCCTGTAGATCCTGTTTAAAGAAAAAGTGACAAAATCCTGCATATTTCAAGGGCCAAAATGGACAAACACTTTCAATCGATTTTGAATTTTTAACATTAATCTTTTTGTATTGCCTGTGACTATAATCAACTAAATTCTATGGACCCTGCTGAAGCTGTACGAGAAGATTTTTTGTGACGACTTTCTTATTTTATTTTTATAAAATAGAGGGGCGTTACGGGCTATGATGAAACCGTTGAAAAAACGAGATTGTGACGCACCAGATGAAAATTAAACTTTGCCACTGTACTCGTATAATATACTCAATCGTTATATTTCAATTCACCACCGTTCGTATTAATAGAAAAGATGCGTAACATACCTGAGCGTTATGGGCTCTTAGTTTTTATTTTGGAAAGACAGAATTTACTAATTTGAGAGCCTGTCACACTGGCTATCATGATAAAAAAATGGGAACAAATTCCTGCAACATCCTTGACCTTTTTAAAATACAAACCGTCCAAATGAGAACCCTAAAAGTCAATTGCATCAATTCGTGAGAATATTTTCTGTTAAAATGTTAAATTTGTCAGATTTCCGTCCCACAATTTTAACTAAAAGCATCCTATGGTCTTGGATATAATTTTTCTTGTTCTCTAAGATGGATGAAAATGTTGTTTAAGCTACTTAGTAACTTTGAGATTCTCATGCATAAAAATAAAAAATAAAAAATCCGTGCTCTGCTCTTAGGCGTCGTTAAACATGCATTTATTTAATTTCTGCGTGAGACACGAGCTTCTAACACTTGTTTGGACTTATATTAACTTTCTCGAAATTTTAAGTGGGACAGAACAAAAGTAAAATATAAAATTTCAAATTACCGTTCAAAATGTACATCGGTCATCCTATTGAGAATGGCATATTTAAAGGGCCAGAAAAAACCAACACTTAAAACGGGTCTTTAATTTTTCTAAGAAAAATTCTGTATTGTCCATGACCAAAAGAAGCTAAAACTTTTTGTGCCCAACTGGTTCTGCACGAGAAAATTTTACAGGTTAAAAAAATTATTTTAAAATCATGATTATACCACTAACGGTAAAAGTTGAACTTTATTCTTGCACTTGTATGATGTACTGTGTCCATACTATTATATACAACACTACCCGAGTCAATGATAAAACACTGCACATAGATATAATGCTATTCGTTCAAAAAAAGAAGCGTTACGGGCTCTTGATTTTTATTTTGAAGAGACAGAATCTTTAAATTCGCGAGCCTGTAGAACAGGATTATTGAAATGAAAAAATTGGAAAAATTTTTTGCAATATCTTCAACTTTTGTCGAATACAAAAATCCTTAATTCGAATGCCAGAATTTAATTGCTTGCGTTTGTGAGAGTATTTTCCTTTAAAAAAAAATATTAAATTCATAAGATTACGGTCCCACAACTTAAATGGCACGCAACTCTTGGATACATTTTTTTTTGGCTGTCTAAAATACGTAAAACTTGTTGTTTGCGTTAATAACTTTAAGACACCATACCAAAGCAAAATTAAAAACTTCGTGTTTTGATTTTCGAAAAAGACATAAGCCCTCGGATGAGCCCGTAACGCTAATTTAGCCCCTTTTTTCATCTCAAACTAAAGGAATAGTCTTTTATTGTCTAAATTTTAAATAATTAAAAAAGTTTTCAAATCGATATCTTCTCAAACGACTTTGTTATCGACTGAGCGACATTCAACTTATTAAATCATTAGCATATTGTTACTGCAGTTTCATTTCTTGGAAAAATAGCTGATCTAATACCGAAAACCATTGCAAAATATTATAGTATTTACTGTTAGAAAAGTTTTAAAAAGTATAAGACATGAAAGATATATTTTTATTTGTATCTTTATTCTCAATTTACAATTTGTATTTATTTGATTTAAAACCTACATTTTATATGTAATTGATATAAATAAGCTTGAGTTTTTCAAATATTGTTTAAAAATCAAGATGTTTAATAAATACGCCTTTGCTATAATTCTCACACACAATCTTAAAATTCTAAATGCTCTGACAAATTCATATATATTTTATATCCGAATTAAAGGTTACTATAACTTTTCTTAATGAATATTATTACTATAATAGAACCTTAAATTTTCAGATATTTTCCAATTAACTTGGTATTTCAAATTTAATCTTTTAGAAAGTTTTGTAAAATTGATGACCAGTTAAAATGTATATTTCAAATTAAAATTACATTTACTACGTCATTCACATATATTTGCTTGAATTTCTTTAAAGTGACCTAAAATTCAAAATATTTTATTTTAACCATGATATTTTTAATTATTACTAAACTAAAAACGTTTCACCTAATTAAAAAAAAAAGCAATTATTGTATAAACAAAGTTATATTGCATAGTTTTGTGTCAGCAATTAACAATATCCTGAAAATATTTGCTCAACACTGTAACGGGGTGTCCGTATTCACTTATGGCCCTGATAGCCACAAATTAATACTAGGGATACTCTGACCGGGACTGTGTTTCCCGGGCGCCCGCGGAGACACACTAGCGTTACAACGTGGACAGCGAGTCCGCTTTTCCTCGTTCACGTCTGCTTGCTGAGGGGCCAGCTCAGCTCTGGCTCAGCTCAGGACTCTCGCGCGTTGGTGTTTACGCGCGAGCCCGTGGAGGCGGCAGGATAAGGCCAATGCCTGTCTAACAGCTCCCTTCTGGACGCCAAGATTGCTAGATAAAATCTGTAAAGAAAGAGTAGCCGGTAGGGCTTCGTGCAAGGAAAGGCTCACGTAAAGCAAAACAAACATTTAATGATCAAAAGAACGAAAACTATATTGGCTGCACTGGTACAAAAGCTTACGCGCGCGTGTGTGTGTGTATTTCGCTCGATCGCGTTGACGGCAAAGCCTGTACGGTCAAGGAAGGCTTTCCTCTCGGGGCCGATGGCCTGCGATAATTCGACCGGGCACAGAGAGAGATTACGCGGCTATTGTGATTCTCGCGCACGCACTGCGGTTACCTGGCTTTTCGCAGCCTCTTATCTGCACTTGCTCGCCTAGCAGTTGGCCTCTCGGCATGGATACTCGACCTGGTGTCTAGCCGGTAAGCCTTCTCGTTGAAGGTACGTGGCTGCAGGAGCGGGCGAGGCGATGGCGAGGTTGTCCTCTCGTGGCTTGACAAACGTAGCGGGCGAGAGACTCACACGTGTTCTCCCTACCTATACCTAATCTCTTCTGGCCTAATGGCCAAGAGCGTCCCTCGTTAATACTCATATCAAGACGCTTGTCTCTCCTTTCTCTCTTTCTTTCGCACGCATTATAACGCTCCCTTCTCCTCTCGCTCTCTCTCTGGCCTTTCTTCCTCGCGCAGTCTAGATGAGTGTAAACGGCGTTTGAGTATTAACCGCCCGTTACAACACATAATGTGAATCTTTTTTTCTACGGACTAGAAAAAATTGTTTACTGAATATCCAAAAACTGTTTAATTAATATTTAATGCAAAAAAAATTCAACGGTAAAAAACATGAAGATGTAATAAATAAGCTAAATCATACAAAGAATATATCTGTAAGTTTTATACTACCACTACCGGTAGAACCGAGCTCAAGTTCTCTTCAAGATTTTTGTCTTTGGTTTTAGTAATATTTTAATTAAACGCATGACCATTAGTTTTTTAGCATTTATTGCTGTATAATATTATTTTATAATAAATATTTTAGATAAATCTACAATATCATATATGTTAGTAGGTTGCAGGCATTATAGTTGTGCAACAATTTTTCTCGTAATGTTCAGCCCCTTACCTACTTGACGTTAATATTCATTCGAAACGTTTCGTTATTTTTGCTGTCAATAATTCTATAATTTGGTTCGTATACGTAGACTCGACTCTAATGTGCTACCAAGATACATTAGATTTTTTCATTTTTTGAGACTTATAAGATTGATATACTTTCATCCAAAATTGTATTGGACTCCTTTTGTGAAAATATACAAGAGATGAAGAAATATAATACATGTGATTAAAATCTTCAGTTCTATTAAAAACATAAGATACATATATTTAGCCACAAAATAAAAAAAACAACTTGTTTCAACTTTACTTACGATGAAATACAACTTTTTTAAATATCATATAAGTATATTTTACTCCGTCATGCAATGCAAATGATCTGTAATGCGAAATAGATGTGAAAACAGCAAAAAATCATTTTTTCCGCCCTCGGGTGGTTTTGGGAGGCTGGTACTTCCTCGGGCGAAAAAGCAGTTTTACGAAACTCGTTTGAAAAGTCTCCTTTAAAAACCTCGTTACGTCTCTCGCCTTCGGCTCGGGCCATAAACCTCTCGGTTCGCAAACAGAGACTTTTCAAACTCGTAGGAAAACTACTATTTCCTCTCAAACATTTAAATTCTAAAATAAATTATAAAATTAAAAAATTGTAAAGCTCATTAAAACAAAACGGTTTTGCGTAGTAATATTTTTCCTAATGTACCATCTCTATGCTAGAATAGGTAAAAACCGTTTTAAAACATGCAACGATTAGTCTCACAACATCCTACTTTTCTACATTAAATTTGTATAAAAAATTTTGAATTAAAAAAAGTAACAAATATGAAAATTAGAACCGAAAAGTTTTGGAACAGTAAAAATAATATTTTATGATGTGTCGCAAAACAAATATAGTTCTTGTTCAAGTTAAAAAAAAAGCATTGATTTTGTCTGGACACGAGAAAAGGGCATAGTTTTTGCCCTTACTCAGAAGAAATGGCATAGTCTTCGTCCAGACTTGAGGAATGGAAAAAGTTTTTGTCCAGATTAAAAGAAAAGCATAATTTTTGTCCTTTACCAAAAGGACAAGAGCGTAATCTTTGTCCAGAGCGTCAAAATATCCCCTCTTTAGTTTTGAATTTTGATAAGAACACGTGTAGGCTTTTCTAAGTACAAATCTACTTTATCAAAACTTTACTCATGAGATTTGTTGATTGTCATAGTAAATGCTAAAACTAAAGAAAACTGCTTTCTGTGAAGTGTCAAAACTAATGACGAGGTATTATTCGTATTTAGAGTAATTTTCGGTATGCTAACATATACACAAGAATTACATTAACTTATGTTTAACTATTTTCCTTGCGTGTTAACGCTTTTATCATGAAGTACTTATCTAATTACTTAACATCATTACTTAAACGCATCGACTACGTAAATTTCCAAATTCATTGAGTGCTTCTTATTAAAAATCAGAAGGCCGTATTTTAATAATACCATGAAGGTTGTGAATCTTCAGTCGATAAGTCGATTTTAATTGTTCATTTAATACGTAGAATAATCAAGGTACCTAAGTATACGTAGTCGTATCGTAGTCAATATCTAAAGTAGAAAGTGGACAAATAAGAGTTAAAATAATTCAGTTCACAAAATTGTTGCATTAAAAAGCCATTATCTCGTCATTAGCAAGCGCCACTAGCAACAGAACTCGTGTGTATACTTACGTGTGCACTTAAATAATAATTAAAGATTTCTCTTTTATGGCTAAAAAAAAGCGTATTAAAGGGCTTGCTCGATGACTCTGCTAAGATAGTTCGTAGTTTGGTATTGACTTGGTTCAGTGACAATTGAGGGCCGTCGATCAACATTTCGAACATTTTTACATCGGTTCAGCGACTTTTTGGAGCAAGAGTGAGTCAAGATTCGCTCAGTAAGTACTCGTATGCGCGTATGTTTTTAATTGTTTGACAAGTTACGTAAAGTGAAGTGCACTTATAAAAATACAAGTTGGACAAGTGACTAGATTTGCCGCAGCGAAGATCTGGTTTTGCCGAACGACAACAGCATCAACAGTAACTTGCGTAAGTATATAATCATATTATGGCAAAGAAGCTTTACCTTATTTTTCACCCCCATCGTGCCCCGCACCACGTCTTTTTCTCGGTTAACTTTTTACAATCTTCGCCAGTTGTGCGCTTTTTTTTCAGAGCGCATACACGTTTAGTTTGTTGCACTTGACAAGATCTTTGCGGTTTTTTTTTTGTTAATTTTACGTTGCACAAAAAATTTATTCATCACGACCACACAATATGTTTTTTCTTCTATTTTTTATATTAAATAAGTTTAGAAAGTTTTAAATAAATTTGGTCGCTCCCGTCGATACTCGTTTGAAAGAAAAGGTCAAGATCCAGGGGTTTTTTTTTTCACGCAAATCTCCCTTACAACAACAAAAATATTTTGAAATCCTCTCTTCCCCATAATTCATATCAAAAGACAGTGAACCGATGGCACGAAGAGAGAGAGAGAGAGAGGTTATTACAGGGTGGAGGACGGGAGGTGGAAAAAAAACGCTTCAGTAATGACAATACCGTGTAGATGCAGAAGACTATTCATCCTGTGCGTATTTTTCTTTGTATCATTGAATTTCAATTTTTGCGCGAAACATTGCCAGGGTCGCGCTAACCGCCCCCTTACTCTACATGTAAGCATGCATGTAACGTTTACACTCAGTTATTAATATGCTTTCACCCTCTGCCGAAAAAATAAAAGATTCATGGGCTCATTATACACAAAAATAATGTATAAAGGTTAACTGCACGAGATGCAAGTATAGCTCTTTTTTTTTTTCTTCCTTCTCTCCGCGACTTTCCGTCGAAAAACCTCGAGGTTGCCGTGTATTAGCTTCTCGTAAGAGATACAGCTACAAATCATATCATCGAACACGCGTCTCTTTTCGTTAAGATATATTGGTTTATATACATGTCGAGAGTTATATATTATATACGTTTCAAATTTAAACAGGTTGCCGATCGCCAACTGCAGCAATAGCCAAAGACCACCAGCACCAGTTACGCCTGTCCAGCCTGTCCGGTGGACCTAACGAGTCCACGCGAACCGACGAATACTTCCAGTGTATCCACTGTGACATGTCCCTCAAGACGAACGACAACATGAACCAGCGCGTAAGGACAGCCCGAGGCTCGCCATCCCCTGGCTATTACAGTCACACCAACTCCATTGGTGGAAAAGGCAGTGGTGATGCTAACGAAAGGCCACTGTTCAACGGCAGTTCCTCCTCGACGATCGCCAATGACGCATACAACGAGACCAAGAAACGTTTCGGCAAACGCAAGCGCTTCAACGACAGTGACAACAACCCAAAGAAACGAGGTTGGCGTGAGGATCCCATGGAGGTCGACGAGGAGGAGGAGCAGCTAGACGAGGTACCGAGTAGCAATGGAGGCAACCTGCACTCCCACAACAACGGGCTTGGTGCTTCTCCGACGTGCAACGCGGTCGTGGGCTTCGGTGACCTCGTCCACCTGGACATTACGTCGAAAAAATTTCACTTGATAGCGCAACGCAAATGCGAGAAGAAGCTTCACCGGCCGGTCTCTGACGCGATCACCAGTTACCTCTGCTCCAAGTATTCTAGGGCTTTTCCCTGCCAGTCAGCGCTCGACGGTCACGAGATTAACTGTGGAATTGCAGCCACTGCCACCACTCACGACAACAACACCTGCAGTGACCTGACTAGTACAGAAAAGGAGCACTTTTTCGCCATGCTGGGTCTGCAGAGACCGTCCGCGAATGTGGCTACGAGCACGAGCAGCATCGTCGAGAACAACAACCACGACAATCACCAAGGAGACCTGGCTGACATCCGGAACATACCAATGAACGTGATGGGGCACACCTCGAATAAGCTGCAGTTGCACAAAAAAGCTGAGATGCCCGACAATTGTCCAGTGGGGCAGCATGGATCGTCTGAGGCTTGGGGCTCGTCAAGCACTTCCCAATCCAGCAATGGGGAAGAGGAGGACCAGAACGCGTTTGCCTCCGAAATTCGCGAGATGAAACTCAAGAGTGAGTATCCCTGCCAGTTGTGCACTCATGCGTTTACGAATTTGCGGGCCCTCAAGGGCCACAACCGGATTCATGTCAACACGATACCCGGCAAGCCTTTCCCGTGCAACGTATGCAAGCACGACTGCGTCGACAAGAACGCCTTGAAGGAACACATGAGATCGCACAATGGGCTTAGACCATATCAGTGCTCGATCTGCAACTACCTTTTTATGACAAAGAGCAACTGCGAGAGGCACGTGAGGAACGTGCACGGTAAAATGAGCCACGAGGTCAACAGTGTGCTTATCTACCGTCCAAGCGAGGACTCAGCCAACAACCAGGTCTACTCGATAACTGCATCGTCCCCATCGCCTCGTGTGGCACACAACGATTCCTGGTACGAGATACTCGAGGTCCTGGAGTACCAAAGTGACGTTTACGATCAGTCACAGCAGATCCAACAACTGGTGCTGGTGACGGGGGTACCTCTTGCCAAGTATTTCCCACATGACGACTTTCAGAGGCCACCAGGTACACAGCGGCACTTTAATCATACCAACAGAATTAACGAGCTGCTGCAGCACCAGAGTGATCAACCAAACGACGATGATTTTAACAACTCGTACGCTAAGGATTCCTTACTTCTAGTCGAACGCGACTCTGGGAGCTCTCCGTTGTTTGATGATGGCTCCGTCGAGCCCCTAGACCTTACGGTAGACCTCACCGTCTTGGATCTCAGCAAAAAGAGCTCCTCAAACGCGACCAAGTGGCAGGAAAATTGCAGCCGCAAAGCTAGCGTTGAAATCGAAGATAACAACAACACTACCACCAGTAATGCGAAGCATCGTCACGAGGACAATATTTACAACTCCCGCAAGCAACAACAACAGCGAAAGATGCTGCTTGCCCGGGCGTACGTGGAGGCAAACCATATGACGGTCCACCCAACCACGCTCGAGAGCCTTAACCCAAGGGCTTCCATTGGTTTTCCAAACGCCAGTTGCCTCATGCAGCCATTCAATGGGCTCTTTGACTCACACCACTACCACCAGCTGTTCACCGGTAACGCATTGGACATGACGATCGAAGGACCCCTTTGCAGGGAGCCTGTTCTCGGCTTACATACCAGTGAGGGTGGCCTAGTGGTGCAGAAGCGAAAACAGCGACGTTACCGTAACGAGCGGTCGTTCAAGTGCGAACACTGCGGTCAAGGGTTCACGTTACGCAGCAACATGAAGCGACACGTTAAAAAGCAACACCTGCAGTACTCGACCGAAAAGCTAAGGGGCACACACCCGACTCCTGGTGCATCGCCGGTGAATCACCAACGCCACTCGCCCATCCTGATGTTGTAGAATTTGGAGCAGCCGGCTTCGCGACAGATGTGCCAGTCGTACCTCGCTGGTGCCCGTCAGACAGAGGTGCGCTATATATATTTTGGCGATCGCCAACGCTTTTTAATATACCATATAAATTTTTAGTCAATTGATTGAGGGTGTTTGAAAATAAATGTTAAAAGTATCAATACACATATAATTTATATATTTTTCAATAGAAACAAATTGATGTAATAATGAAAACAAAATATTCTTTGATCGAATGCTTGTACGCGTTTCTTTAATTACATTACTAAGCAGCTAGTATCTGGACAATTTAAAACAATACATCTGACCGAAAAAAAAAATTTTTTTAAAAACACATTGATACTTGAGCCTCATCGAATACTCATTACCATTTTTCCATATTTTTCCACCCAGCAGCAGGTGCCAGATAGCCAGGGCGTCCCGAAAAGAAGTCCTATCATCTCAAAGAATGCTGAATTGGAAGTCCTCGCGCAGCAACCGAAGGTCGACAGTAACGCCGTCAAGGTTGAAAAAAACAACACCGCCAAGACATTTCGTGATCTACGAAAAAGATGCAAACAAACTGCATGCGATCAGCGAAGCCATTTTACTTAAGGATGATCTTTAAAGATCAGGCCATATAAGGTTTAAAGCAACAACAATTTGGAGAATCAGAACGAATAGCCCTAAGATGATGACGTGGTCAACTTAAACGAGGGGGACGAAGAGGGATATGGGGACGAAGCCGACGAGGCCATAGATCCGATGACGATCGTCACTACGGAAATCCATGCGTTCGGTTGCAAGAGGGAGAACGGCACTAGCGAAGGCAGCAAAGATCAGGCCACTGAGGCTGGGCTCGTGTGGGTGGCCAAGCTGCTTCAGTGCACCTCGTGTTAGCGAAACTGCTACCAGCAACGAACTTGCCAACCATAGTAACGAGAGCAACAGCACTTCAGCGAAAAATACATTTACTGCTTCCACCAAAAAAAAAACGACGCAAAGAGCGCCACCTGGTCTGCCGATCAGCGAGATGTCGACTTTTATAGGTCTCGTGCACCATCTACATGCGGCGCTTATCATCGACCGCGGATCTGCACATCGTAACATAGGAACCCACACGGCATACGGGCGAGCGCCCCTACTTTTGTGACTCATGCGTGGGACGCTTTACCTTGAAGCACAGTATGCTGCGCCATTAGGAGAAGCATGACTAGTTTGTCCTTGAGATGTATACGTGCCCTGCTAGCGAAGACAGATTTATTTTGAATCGATATTTTGTGGCAGAATGGGCCCGAGAGGTGACGAGATCAGTGAGTAAAAGTGACCAATTCGTCGTCAACGTTGCTGCCACAGATGGTGGATGTAGCCATGCAAGTCTGCTTCGAGCACAATAAAGATAACACTTAAATTTTAGGTATGCTTGAACCTGTGTGTCCACTTATTGTAATAAAATACTTTTAGTGGTTGCGGAGTGAATTAGTATTGGATTTATCAATGAATCAAACGAAAATAAGTTAATACAAAAATTAATGAATTTAAGATGGAATTATTTTGTTAGCCACATGAAAATACAAAAATTTGTTACGTGCAACAAAAAATCTTGAATTAAAATGTTAGCGAGAAAACCTTTTTTTTACTTTTGTAGTTTTTTAAATCCAATAAAAGTTTTTATAAAGCGTAATTTTGCATTCCATGATAACATTGTTAATAGCTTTTCAACCTTTTGTTTTCTAGTAAAGTTACTATAATTTTCAGCTCAGCATCACATGTATGTTAATATAAATGTTAACTACCAACGGATTGTTGATACTTCACCTAGTTGTCAAATCGGCTAATGCATGGCGTATCGCCTAGTTTTTAACATATTGCCTAAAATCAATGTCAGTTTGACTAATATTCACGACATTTTGACTAATCAAAAATCTTGTTCAAACTTTTCACAACTAAAGTTGTGACGTTTCGATTGATTAGGAATTTTGTTTAAGCTATCGTAGCTTATAAATTTTTTCTCATGACATTTCGCCTGAAAGCTATATGTCACTTTGACTAAAATTTTTTTGTCTCGCCTAATCAAAAGTTAATATAGCTTCAACCTAAAAGTAACATAGCTCCAACAAGTATCGTTACAAACCAATGACGATTAGTTAGAATCAGATTGGCTCAGTTTAGCTCATTTTTGCTCATTTTGGCACATTGGTGCTTAGTTTATCTCTGTATGGCTAACTTTGATTAGATAGTACATAATACATATTTCTAGAGTGTTTTATCATCTTGTTATATTTTAGTGTTCAAGAAATATAAGCAGTAATATGTTATAAAAGTATCATTATACATATATTTATTCATTGTACATATTAAAGTTTACACAAATATGACTAATTACAATAACGCCCTAACGCACTTCGTGGAATCGTATAGTAAAAATGTTATCCTTTGTTTCACTTAATATACATGCATAGTCTGTACAAATCGGACGAATTAATCCAGACTGAACCTATGAAAGTCAAACTGATCTTTATTGCACCAAACTAAATTGTATACTATAGGCTGCGTGTATAGAAACTAAAATAATAAAGTTTAAGTTTGAGTTTTATTATTCGATACTGTAATCTAAGCCACACTGAGTCAAACTGCACTGTTCTGCAATAGGCTATGCCATAGTGAGCAAAACTGTGCCAGATTTTCGAATCGGCCTCAGTTTGGCTCAGTTTAGCACAGTTTGTCTTAGTGAGACGCAGACAGTTGTAATGCAGCTAGCTCAGAAACTATTTCCACTCGGATAATTATTATAAAGGAATAGCTTATGTATAATGGATACGGAACATTTTAGTGGTATGTATTCTGATACAAATGAAGTTGTATGGATTTTCAAACTATTAGTCTAAATACATTTGTATATTAATAATAATACACTTATATGAATTTCAAACCCATCCACACACACCTACGTTATTCGTACCGCAGTGTGCATATTGCTTCTTTGTGTAAATTCCAGTAGTTTTGTCCCATTGACCAGTTAATAAATATAACATTAAATACCTAAGCGCTTACATTGCATAGTTAGCCCTATAGGCATGTGACATCTTCCCTACTGGTGAAGGTAGCATAGAGATAATATTATCTCTATATATAAGGTAGTTGCAGGTGAGTAAAGGCAGATTCACAAAAAATGCAATAAGCGGCAAATTGTAATGCTATGCGCAACAAAAGAGCGCGAATGACCTTACACTTAAAACTGATCTTGTTTGGCACTCTCAGTAGGGAAAATGACATGTGTGACTTAAATTTAATTCTAAAAATATTGTGAATAAAACGTATGTCTAGGTAACACTTGCCAAATCATCATCAGCTAACAAAAACTAATAAATTTAGTTAAAATAACACTTTTAATTACTTTGCATTATGAATTTCCAAATAAGGTGAGAGTGTCTTTCAACAAAAATATATCTCTAAAACATGCCAGCTTAAATATTATTGTTGAGTAACGGTATCATTAATTTTATTATATTACAGCAGTAGGCAAGTTTTTCGTAGAGTACTGGAGACTAAAAAGTTTATTGAGAAAGTAAATAGTGGCAAAAACTATGCTGACAACGAATACTTGAATGTGACTATGCAACTTGCATTAAATTTTTTATGAACATGTGAAAATAGTAGCAAAATATTTATATCTTTTCGTGTGGCTAAAGTAGACATGGGTGACGACTACGAAGTAATATATTAATTTTATATAACCAGCAATGGACAAGAAGCGAGTATTTGCATGTGGAACAATAAATAATTTTCATATAATAGTACACGATATATTGAAGCAGCTTAAAAAAAGACGAAAATTTGGTGTATGTATGTCTGATAATATCAGTATTCTCAACTACAGAGAGATGCATAGAGTTTTGTTGGTGGATTCTGCGTGTAGAATTTTATGTCCACCCCTTGTAAACCCAACAGATGATATTTTCAGTTTATTAATGTACAATACACTGGACACTCTGGTTAGGAATAAAATATTAATCTATAACACGAGCTCCAATCACCAGATGACCCAGGGCGCTTACTGGTGGCTCTTTAACTAAGAAATCGTTAAACAATAACATAAGTGCCACTCACCAGATGACTCGGGTCACTTACTGGATACTCTGGTTGGTAATAAAATATTAATCTATAACACGAGCGTCAATCACCAGATGACCCGGGGTGCTTACTGAACACTATTTAATAGTAACATAGTGCATTATATACACCGGATATTTCTGCAGTATGTGCTAGCGTGATTAGCATAAATACTTATTGTGGAATCATCTAATACAGCTTCTGATATTTCTGCAGCGTATTGGCGTACCGTATTTTTGGCACGAGAAGCTTTACGAGTAGATTTGATGACGGTTGTAATAATAATAAAAAAATTAGTGGTGTAGTAGCAGCAGTAGCAGTAGTATTTGCTATTATGTATATGTTAGGGTGATCAGCATAAATACTTATCGTGGAATCATTTAATACAGTTGATATTTCTGCAGCGGCTTGGCATATGGTATCTTCTGCGGAAATATTCGCATAAGTACAATTTGTCATAGCAGTAATCAAAAAACGGCAGCTGTTGTAATTGTCTAATTATAGGGGTACTCAGTACATATGCTAGTCGTTGTAGTAGTGGTATTATTTGCAACTTGCTGCGTATTTCGATTGGCAATCAACGTTACTCTAAATCTCGCAGCGCTTACTTGAGTCCAGGTTTTCCTGCAGTGGCTTGGCATATCGTATTGTCTGCTGGAGTCGGCTGGAGCTGCGTGACGTGGTGCAGACGTTACGGAATACCCTCTCAACCCCTGCTTTCACGGTATGGTGAGAATCACTCTCCACTCTCTTCTACGGAAGCGCCTATGCGCCACACACCACCTCTCGTGAGTTGGTGGCTTACTAAACAAAAATCTCCCAGCCACCCGTGAGTGAGTAAATAATATTTCCTCAAAATTTTGTCCAAATGCCTTGGTAAATCCAACGTTAAAATAATTTGTTTTTTCTTTTGTAATCTTCCTACAGTAGTGCGTATCCATTACAATGATGCAACTTTATAACTAAAGCTTTATTTATAAAATACTCAGTAGGGTTAGATTTTACATTGCCTTGGAGGACTGGAGGACTTTTTTAAAAGTACCTTCTGCACATTGCTTCACAAAGCAGGCAAATTTATCTATTTTGGCTAAATTCATAAATAGAGTAGTATTTAGTGTCATAGTTTTTAAAGTATTCCGCAAGTAAAAATGGCATCCAAAAGAAAAATAAAAATAGTTTTTAAAGGTGAATCTCTTGCACTTGAAGCCAAGGACAACAGAATTTTTAATAGTACCTTGAAAGATATGTTTCCTAAGGGAGTACATTTTTTTCAGTTTTTGACACATTGCTCTATACCCTAGGATACTTCCACTGCCTTCCAACTCAATAATTATTGTTGTTACTATTTTATTTACACTTCTTTCTTCCACGTTCTTTCTTCTTAAATTGTTCTTCTTAAGTATTCTTGACAAATTTCTAAGGGAAATCATAATCCCATGCTTTTCTTTCATCCATTTTAAAATCGATTTGTAGGAATACTCTTTCAAAAAATATTTCCTAATTTTAGACAAGTAATACTCGTTTAATGTCATCTAATATAAAACAATTTAAAAACACGGATGAGAGTTTGATATTATTTATGAATTTAGCCAAAATAGATATATTTACCTGCTTTGTGAAGCAATGTGCAGAAGGTGCTTTTGAAAAAGTCCTCCAGTCCACCAAGGCAATGTAAAATCTAACCCTACTTCCTTAGTATTTTATAAATAAAGCTTTAGTTATAAAGTTGCATCATTGAAATATATACGCACTACTGTAGGAAGATTACCAAAGAAAAAACAAATTATTTTAACGTCAGATTTGCCAAGGCATTCGGACGAAATTTTGAGAAGACATTATTAATTCACTCAGTCACGGGTGGCTGGGAGATATTTGTTTAGTAAGCCACCAACTCACGAGAGGTCGTGTGTGGCGCATAGGCGCTTCCGTACTCTCAACAGAGCACATCCTTTCACCCACCATTATAGTCGCAAGGGAGCACAAGTATTGTCCAACATTCACGGTCATTTGTTACATTCGATTTCAAGAGATTTAATCTTCGGAGTAGGGCTTTACAAGACCAAAACAAGACCAAGATTAGCATCACTCTTGTATTGATCTTGAAAACTCTCGAAAATGGGCAATATCTTGGTAAATGTACTCTTGTCTTGTATAGGTCTTGTCTTGGTTGTTGGCTACAGTACTATTGAAAAAATTACACACACGCGCACACACACACACGCACGCACGCACGCGCTCACACACACACACACATTTTACGAAGACAAATTAGATCTACTGCCGATGTTTGATCCCAAATCCAAGGCAAATAGTAGAAGGATTTGATGCGATTGATTGGGAAAAAAAATCTAAAATAAACAAGTGTAGAAAAATTCGAAGCTCCATTCAAATTTAAGTATTGTGAATCAGATGTTGTGAACTTTTCAAGTGAAGAAAGCGATTCCGTCGACATTGAAGAGGAGTTCTTAAATTTTAGCAATACTTTTTTAAGTACTCAAACAAGTGGCTGATCCTGGCAAAATGAACCCCAAAACTATTACGAAGCACTAAGAGCTACAGCGGAAATCAATGTAGTAGATTGGTGGTGGGACCACGAAAATTTATATTTATCTTAAGCAAGAATGACTCATAATATTTTAAGTATACTCTCGTCATCAGTTCCAGATAGATGGATGGTTTTGGAAGCTTCGCTAATAATCACTAACAGGACAACCTCGTTTAGGTGGTTCTTTTATAACTCCCGAGTCAAAGGTGTGACTGTCGAGTTAATATTTAATACTGCTGTATAATTTAAAAAACATTATTTGTTAATATTGTTTATTGAGGCAAATTAAGTACTGGTTCAAAATTTTAGATCATAATATACGATATAAAAGTTCGTAAGAATGATTACCTCAAACTCGCCGTTAACCTCAAAATACCAGCAGTGGATGCTTACCTACATGCTTTCAACAAAGGAAACGAAAATGTTTGCCAGTGATTTTTTTAATATCTTTTGATTATGTCTGTGAACACATGTTTTTCGAGATAGCAGTATGCTTGGAATTGCATAAGCTTTATTGTGTCAGTAGTTTACTTAATTATGTTTAATAAATTAATAGCTAGGCTACAACTTTTAGTAAAAAATCCTTAGTAAGATTTCATATCATTCTGTTCATAGTCATTTCATGAAAGAACCACCTTACGGTGTCAAACCTTTTGCAGTTTGCTGTGCTTGAACTCGTGGATTAAAAGTGCTTTAGCGAAAGATATTTGTAAGGGATGGAGATCGGGAATCAATCAAGAATAGAGAAGTCAAAAGTCAAAAGTCATTTTTCACAAACACACTCAGATTTTATTGTTTTTATTGAAAATATAAAATTCAGAGCCAGGAACCCCTACCTACCGTCTACTACGATGTCTCTAAAGGTACTGCCCTGTCCCTACTTCGTTCGCATCGCCGCGCCCGCCAAGGTTCCCCTTCTCTTCCCGTTCATTTAGCCCTACTCGCTCTCTTGCTTAGCAGACTCGCCTAGGTATTGGTAACTCCTGGCTTTCAGGTATACAGGTATACATTTTTGTTCTACAAACACGTATTAGTGCATACGAATACTCTTTAGATAAGCAGCTGTGTCCACGCGCGTTAGGACGATTGTTGGTTTTTATATTCGAACTTATAGCCTCCGGTGAAAATTCCCTTTCGCCTGGCGGCGTGGTTTTCCCTATGAAAGACCCACCCGGTAAACAAACCCCATCAACAGCCACTTAGGCTTGGGGTATCATGAGTTCAAAGTGGCGTGACAGCAAGCGAGGTCAATTATTACCTCTCGTCCTGATAACCGGAAACTATCACCGTGCCCTTTTTACCGATAACGCGCGTATGATCAGCTACTTATTTACATTTTTATTATATTCGCTAGCTTGCCCTTTAATTTTATGTTGACGCATCATGTTGGGATCTCGCACACAGGAATCAAGCACCTGTCGATCGTCCCTTTTCAATCTTCGTGCTCACACATTATTCAACATCCCCTCGTCGAGCTCATTTCCCCTACTGTTTGAGTCGACTGATCGCGAGACCTTCGTTCCATTCTCAACAATATTGGTGGAATCGATTTAAATATTTTGCTATGAATCTTATTTTGTTTGTATGGCCTAAATTCATGTACATTAAATTTTAATAATTTTATGTAGTTTTTTTTTAAATTGGCTTGCATTGAAATAAATTAAATTACCAGAAAGAAATGTACGATACTATAGTTATAAGATTCAGTACGGTCACTAAGAATCTTGTCAAGACAATTACTGGTCTTAATGATGTTTCTTATATTTCAATATACTTAAAATATACAAACAATAATAGTTTCGTATCACAATATTTTATTATATCATAAATAGAACTAATATGTAGAGTTAAAGTATTTAGAGATAAAAATGTTGTTGGAAAGTCTTTTTTGTAAAAGAAAAATGTACATATCTGTATAATCGTATGAATCAAAATATTTACTAATCAATATTTGATATTATTATAATATAGCAGCAATGTGGTATTTTGCAGAAAAAATAAAAGTATACAATTTTTTACAATACGTATAGTTGACCATGAGGAAACAAAGGTCTTTTGTAATAAAATTCTAATTTATCAAAACTTTGACCATGCGATTTATTGATTGTCATGGAAAAAGCTAGAACTATTGGAAATACTCACTACCTTTATATTTTGCATAATTTATGCTGTAATAAGTATGTTTTTTTTCTTTAATAAAATTCAAAGTTTTATTATTCAAAATGTACGAAAGTTCGCTATAAGTTGTTGGAACTACTTTATATAGACATCTATTTATACCATCTCTATAAATTTTTTTAGAAACATCATCACTTTTCCATCCCTGTGAAATTTCGAAAGACCTTATTGTTCGATTTCCGATGTTCATTAACAATAATGAAAATTTTAAATCTGTACACCACATACTATTCTTCAATTTCATAACTTTACAGTGTTTCCATAGAAATAAATACCTTATAATTTCACTAATTATAGAACTTTTACACTCATGCTTTATCACTGGAAGTATTTGTCTAAAATTGCCTCCTAAAATAAATAATTTTCCGACAAATAAAATATTATCATCACACAAATCTTTTAAAGTCTTATCCACTATTTTCAAAGCTTTTTTAGAGACCATTGAAGCTTCGTCCCAAATAATTAAATTTACTTCTCGTAATTTTTGTTTATCAGCTTTGTATTCTAAGAAAGAACTTTCAATGTTATTTTTATCTAATGGTAATCAAAATGTTCTATGACTTGTCATTCCCTTAGGTAATAAGATTGAAGCCATTCCTGTTCAAGCCATAGATGTAACCTTTTCCTTATTTAAACAAAAATTAAAAAATTGACGTTTTGTATAAAAATGTTTTTCCAGAACCTTCTAGACCTTTAATTAAATATAATTTTGGATCACTGTTCATAATTCCATTAAAAATTATTTTTTGTTAACTATTTAGACAACCAAATAAATCCTTAGAATTTGTTTCTAAATCAATTACAGTTTTATTGTCGTTGATATTTCAGATTTTACAGTTTCATTTAGTTCTGGTAATCCATAATCTTTACATGAATTTCCTTCAAATTTAAAGATTTCATTTAAATGTAATGAAGCATTATAAAGCGCTAATAATAAGAGTGAGAGAGAGGTTCATAACGTGACCACATTTAACCTCTCTCTCACTCTTATAAGCTTCAATGCCAGTCTGTCAGACTCCCAGACTCCATCTTAACGCAGCCTTATGCTAAATAATTGATGCGCTATTGCAAGTCACTGCTATTTGTTATTGCTATGTTACGAAATTTCCTCGCAAACTGGTGCCAATTTCTTCGTAGACGACTAGAAGCAGTGCGTGAATGGCGTTTCTTGCGAACTGTATAGGTACATGCTAAGTCGATCTTCACACACACTGTTTTAAAAAAATAATAGATTAATATTACTTAGGGTTTAAGTTCCTATTAAAATAATGTACTTTTCACTTGTTGAAAGTTAAATTAGTTTTTGATCATTTCCATGTAACTCAAATACTTGTAGCGCATATTAAATTTCTAATAAGTCATTAAAAGACTTCAATACGTCTAACACATGCGTAGCTTAACAAACTGGGGGTAATTAAAACGTGTTGCTCAGCGCAGAGCAGCGATAGCTACACTGAAAGCACAAGAATAGTGGCTCCCAAGGTTATAACAACTAGCCATTATTCTTATTGTAATCCACTACTAGCTCGTCGTTTGATATCTGTGTCTGTGCTTCTTCACTGTTACACATTTAGAGTTAGTGCATTATCACGTATGTTCACCTTCTTGGCTTTTCATAGTTTGTCCAGCATATTGCTTGGAAATTCAATCATTTTGCGATTGTAACGTTTAATCATGAGAATTATGAGTATTTCTAGTATGCACGTTAAAAAAAACTTGCAGGGAGTTAAACAAAGTTCTAAAAAATGGCTAGACTTGTTGTCGATACTGCACTGCACGGCACTGTTCTTTAATATCTTCCTATTTCCAGGTAAGTTATTTTACAGTAATCTTAATAAACTCTCGAGTTACCTGCGTTATTGTAAATGATGCGAATCTTAAATATTTTCATGCTCATAAATTAAACTGTTATTGTGTAAGAATAAATTTAAACAGTTAATGATGTGCCTAAGTTTTTTTAGTGTCAGTGTGCAATAAAGAAGCGTTTTTTTTGTTTAAATAATTGTAACTAAGCGACAATTAAAAAAAAGACTTTGCTCTAAAGTTTTTATTAAAAAAAACAATCGAATGTATCATATATTCCGTTCTTCTAACTAATGTAACTATATTCATTTCATGATGGTAAAATCTCCAAGTGATTTAAAACGTATTACAATATGCAGTCCGTTCAATAACTTTACTAATGGTAGCTTGCACTACAAGATAAAATTTTTGCATCATAATTCAAAACGTCCTGTTAACAAATATGAAGAATATGCTCATTTTATACAGTTAACAGAATTCATACCTAACACGTAGCTCAGCATAAATGCATCTTACATTTTAACATCCATCCACGAAGTGCATTGATTATTCTGAAGTCAATATATCCTAGTATTTCATTATAATGATTCAATGTTACGAGGAACTAAAATAGTTTTAAAAATTCATATAAGGCTACTGAAAACACTTCAACTAAATAAAAATCATAGGCTGGTTACTTTGTACATGATAAGTATAGTTTATGAGCATTCCATGAGTATAGTAATATTAATATATGTGGTGGTAGTGAATGGAGTTGGTAAGAAAATTTATCACAAAAAAGTCTACAAATCGATATGGTTTACTCATAAGTAAGAATATTTTTATGGGACGCCTGGGCTATACATTAATTGTAAACTAATAGTTTTTGTATCCATGGTTATGAAATTCATACAGTTATAGATTCCTGATTGATGAACTTTTTTTTTTCGTTACTAACTGCTAGGTGCGTAGCACGCAGTGCCTCCAGCACAGCGTCAAAAAAGTGAATCTCAGGTGCCAAAATGTGTGCAGATGACAGATGAGAGAAAAAACTTAAAAACTTTGCGGGTCAGAACAATTTCGAGATGACTCAACAAGTATATGTATATATACACGTTGATAGCGTCTTCTGCAAGCTTTCGCGACCAAGTTGCACTAAATGCTTACCATGGTCACTTATATCATTTTGCCTATCCCCTAAACCACCTACATCTATAGTGAATGGATTACGTAATAAAACAAATTCATAACTATGTATAAAAATCTCTAGTAATGTGATACACACGTATTTGTAGGTATGTAAAGATATGAAGATAAATATACATGAACAGGTATGCAAAAGCAAAAGCGTTGGTAAAAATATTTGATGTAATTTTAAAAACTATAAACACAATAGTACTAGAGTAATAAAAATCCAATAAATGGATAATAAACAACTTAAACAAATAGCAAATTTGTTTTTGATAGATTTTATTTGCGTCGTTTTAAACAGTTTGCATACTGTAAGAACTTGGCTCTAACAATAGTTTTTTTTTACACTTTTTAAAAACGGGGACCAAAAATCTGCCATGAGCTCCTGATATATAAACCCAAAACTGTAAATTTACTTGAGGTCTCAATTTTCGTTATATGCGTACCTTAACACTGTGGAAGTACGTTGCAGTGGACAACAACGGGCAGAACATATATTTAAACGGGTATCTCTATATACTGAAGCTTGAACAAATTTTTTTACGCCATAATTTATAATTACAATTTTTTGACGTGATTCAATTTTTCATAACTCGGATTTATATATGCATTACCTCGTATTTATAAAATATCAAAATTATCAATGTTTGTACATGTAGGTTGCAATGGTGATAAGCCCTAGCTTCATCCCAACGTCACTGAGTTGGAAATAAACGAAGGAAAAGCCTTGAAAATCAAATGCACAAGCAATGAATATGTGAAGTTCTATTATCCAGATCCTTATTATCTATTGGGTGTAAGTTGAACAGATTTAGTATACAGAATATTTCAATGCAATGTATTTTTTTCTTAAATAAATTCCAGTATTTTATATGTATTATCAATGGATAAAGTTGTCTAATTATGACATTTACCCAAAAGAAATGAGAGAAAATAAAACGTTTCTGATAGAGTCAACTGATATTGGAGACTCTGGTTGGTATGGTTGCGCTAATTTAAATGAGAAAATCGCACGCAAAATGAGTAAGGATGCAAATGACCCAAGTATCAGTTGGATGTATATTTATGTTAAGGTGGCTCCAGTAGCCTCAATGTTAAAATTATAAATAACCCAACCAAGGTTTTTAAAATTGAATTATATTCTTTGAATTCCCATCTTTCTATTCGTATAAAAAAAATTAAGGTTGACGATGAAAATTGTAAGAAATCATGCTTACAAAATCGTAGTTTTAAGACGGGTTAGATAGGAAATGCAAGCTTACGCGATGTACAACCTACTGCTGCACTTATATAAATAACCCGTAAGGTGTAAAAAACATACTATCTTGTATATATTATTACGCAGTTTTCGATGACATGAGAAAAGTGTCTTGTTATCGAACAAAATCTTCAAATAATCGGAGACTAAGTATACAGTTGTGAGTGCAAGTCAACTCTCAGCTGTCTGCATTCTGCAGAGTACATATATATAGGTATAACTACTCTTGAACTTAGGAGCGTACCGTAACAGTTCATCAATTAGGGCACCATAAAACTTTTTTGTTTTTTTATATTAACTCACTAAAGTAACAGATAAAATGTAGGATATGGCTTACAACAGTCTCTACGATAATTTTATACCATATTTTAAAGAAAATAATGATTAATTTTTAGTCTCCCCATTTTAATACGGCACTAGGCGCTGGAGCCACCTTAAATGTAAGAATTTTGATATTAACATATTTTTAACTGAATTGGACTAGCTCAATATATTTAATTTACTAGCATAGCTACTTAAATTTATGTAAGATAATTAAGTGTATTTTATGTGTATTTTTACTTAGCTAAAGAAAGTACTTTCATCCAACCAAACAGTTTTAGACTACTATCTCCTGTAGCATGTTTCCCTTACTTTGCGATTTTTCCGTGCCGAACGACTTCGCCTGAAATCAACGTGACTCTGACAACAAGTGATGCTGTAAAATTAACTTTTTTTTTTAAACTTGTGTATTTATAGAACATTCTAATATTAATAACATACCATACATAAGAAATTGCAGGAAATTATTTACAGCAATGCGTTTTTTGATCCTAAAATTGGTTTCATCCTACAGAATGTAAGTTTCAACAGTCCTGAAGAACGATTTCCCAGTTTAACTTGTAAAGCTTATAATGGTGATATTACGACCCAGACGATGACATTTCCCAGAAGCTATTATTACAGTTGCATGAGTAAACCAACTGTAAAAATAGAAGGACGGCAGACAGTTTTAGTGGGCTCTCTATTGACTGTGACTTGTACAGTTGAAGTCTACGTAGAAAGTTCTTATATTATCTCCTGGAAAACTCCACAAAATTCGGTTAGAGAATTTTAACTTGTGTATGCACAATTCTTGTAGCCATTCATACAGTTATTAAGAGTGTGTATATTATACTATATTTAAATGCTTTTGGAAACATATTAATAAGTATAAGGATTAGTCCTCCAAATTTATTTTGGACCAGATACAAGTGGCAGAAAATGATGACAACGATTTCGTAACATCCAAACTTATCATACGAAATGTTTCTTATGCGGACGAGGGTAATTACACTTGCCAAGTAAGATCTTCATATAAGGAACATCGTAGTACAAACATATTTATAGAAGTACACGGTAAGTTTTATGAATCACTAAATTTTAAAATTTTTTATAAATATAGAAGCAAAAACTTAAGTTTGTTAAACGTATCTCTTGTTACAGATCCAAATTCTTTTATTTTTCTAACATCTTATATAAGAGACTTAATGGCTTATAGCGTTGGTCATGTGGTGTTTCTTACAGTTAACATTGATGCTTATCCACCACCAATTATCTCGTGGTATCAGTTAAACTTTCATACAGTTATAAATGTGTTCCAAAAATCAATCATTCATTAAAAATTTTGAGCATTAAAAATTAAAATTTTTCGGCGTACATCAAATGGTACAGAAATTGTTTTTGGTAAACATTTCCGTTTGCCTCAATTTAAACGACAATATCCGAAGTATCCAGAGAGTAATTTGATGATATCTAATATTTAGTTGAAAGATGAGGGAATTTCTTCTTTTCAAGCAAACAATACAAATGTAATAAAGCTCTTAAATTTTTCAGTGAAAGTTGACGGTAATTTTATTAAAATTCTTACTGCCATACTCTTTAATGGAAAAACATTATACTTGCAAAGCCCATTCTTTATGTAAATAACAAATCTGTTTGCGTTTGCAGAAAGGGCTCGTGTTATTTTTGATCAAGCAAAACTCAAGTCCTTTTACAGTTTTAACGAAAGTGCAACGTTTGCTTGCCAAGCCACTGGCCATCCTGCACCAAACATATCATGGTTTTACAAAATGGGCCCTGATTATTCCATTTTTTTTTCTATGTATACTTGTAAAACAGTAGAAATGGAGGTTTGCTTTGTTTATATATATATACATATATATAAGTGCATGAAAAAATTAAATAAAGAGAATTAATGTCAATTTAAAACTAATCTCACATTCCAAGGGTTAACAGAGTAGGAATAGGACGTATTCAGAGTTAAAAGTAAACATAGATTTGATTGAAAAAATTATTTGCAAGGCTTGCCATGCCTACAATTGCGACTCGAAGAAATACAATATTAAAATTACAAGTTTGCAGAATTATTCAACGTTCTGGAATCTATTTTTATTTTAAAGAAAATTTTTCAGATTATTTTTTCACATCTGCTTTTCCATATGGAGTCGACAATGCGCCTTACGGAATTATAGGTCCAGAAGAAGCATACAATGGTAAAAATATTACTCTTATCTGTGCTGCTGTTAAACACGACCAATTATTTGTAACTTGGTTAGATGACCAGTTCCAAGAGATAACTAATTCTTGTAAGTTTCAAATTACTTCCTCTTCGAAAAATCGAGTTTCTGCAAAATTTTCTGCTTGACCATAAAATTAATACTATTTTATTTGGATTTCAGCAAAAGTGCACGTTACTTCAAAGTAGACTAAATTTACTATTCGTAAAGAGCTTGTGATCTATAACATAAGTCAATCAGATAAGAAAGACTATCACTGCAGTGTACTGTCTGATACAAAGTCAACCAAAATTATAAGTTACCATGTCAATTTTAAATGTAATTATATTTTAAATGTTACTTAACTACGTAACTTTACAAATTATATTTTAAAAAATAATATCAGTGAAAATGATTCAAATTTAAAAATAATAAAAACAATTATTATCATTGTTTCTATTTTTATTTTATATTAACAAATGACATTTCTTGACAATTATATTATGATAACTGCCAGTTAAATCATGTTTATTTTTGTAGTGTGGAAGGAGCCTTATTTCATAAGAGATAATATGAATTCTATCAGTGCAATTGTATTAACAACAGATGCTCGAAATATAATTTATTTATTTTGTTTTGTCGGAGGATCGCCAAGACTGAACATTACATGGTACAAGGATGATGCACTTTTAAATCTTTCGGAAGATCGATTGGGCCTTGTACTTAATGATCAAAAATTAATTATAAGATATCCAGTGGAGGATAATAGCGGTAATTATTCCTGTCGTGCTGAGAACCGATTCGGAAAAATAGAAAAATATCGGAAAGTCAACGTAACAGGTAAACAATTCAGTACATGTGTTTATTTGTAAATTCTTTGTATTAAATAAAACAATCCTTCTATACTAAATTATTTCGTCACAATGTGTTGTATACAAGTTAATATCTAATTTCTTTTCAAAATTGAATTGAACATAAACCATTTTACATAAAAAATTAAAGGCGGAAAAACGCTAATGCTGTTTAAATCTTTGTGTAAGAAAATTAGGACTAAATTACATTACAATACTTGATAATGTGTATTAAAGAGCAAGGCTTGTTTATCTATTGCTTCGAACTACAACTTAAACCTACTTTTTTCAGTTAAATAATATAACAATAAAATAAAATTAATAAAATATTTCATAACATATGTCATTAAAAGTATTAATAACATATATATTTTTAAGCTTTAGTGTACATCTTCACTTTATATTTTATGCAGTGTTTTGTGTTTAGTATAACTTAATCATTTTAACATTGTTATGTCACTGTAGTTTGAGGATCATTTTCAATTATTTAAATTATCTGAAACAGTATGTTACCTCTTACATGTGTTTTTAATATCATAAAGTATATTTACCAGGCCTACTTAATACTGGGAGAAAACTCTCAAACATTTTTATTGATATTTACGCAATCATTAACTTGTTTTCTTATATTGATGATAAGATCATTTTGTACCAATTTGAGTTAAACGCAATGAATTTGATACTTTTATTTCAATATCATCATATTTTATTACCATTTTATAAAATCTCACCAAGCATACAAGAGTTTAAAAAAAAAGTGTTATCACATTCGTGTATACTATCAAATTGTGGTCGATTTTCTAGGTATATCGTTGATCTAGTTTGTTCGTAAGAGTTCAAAAATATTTCAAATACATTGCGGCGTATGGAAAGATTCGCAAAAGAACCAGTTTTATGATGAATTGTTTTGATTGATAGAGTTAGAACAAAGAATTTTTGTTATTGTTGTTTCTTATTATTCTTAAAAATATTATCTACTTGTATTTTTAAATCCTGAGCGATAAAGTTATTTTTTCTAAGATGATTTAGTAAAAGTTTAATAGTTGCTAAATTATTTGAACGAAAAGCTGTATTGGCTACATGAGCACGTCTAGAAATATCACAAAGGCCCTCTTTGGACTCGCAGACCATTTAATTTCTAATTCTTGTTTATCATACATGATTATACAATTGACCATAAAAATTACTTTCACTGATTTTTTTTTTCTCTTTCTTATATTCTCACGGACAGTTTTCATTAACCCCTTCATTTAGAGGAAAACAACTTTTTTTCTGGCTTTACTAATTACATAACTAAGATGGGCAAAAGTACTAAGGCTGCGGTTTTAAGTCTGCAAAAAAGACCTTCAGAGCTAATTACACAGTGAAAGAATGTTCCTTAAATACTCATTACATTTACACAATACAATTACACCTTCAAGCTGGAAAATGTGTGTCGTGCGCGTGAAAGAGTGATATATCCAAAGCATTGGGACGCAAACAATCATTGCAAAAATAAAAAAAACATTACTTTTATAAACTTATCTTCATATTTCAATAAAATACGAAAAAAATTATTTCCGGATGTGTATTTTATAGAGTCAGTATCAATAATCATTCATTCACGACATAAACAAGGTCTTAAAAACTTTTGGATTAATAAAACTTTGAAACTGACTTCTATTCATTAACAAGAAATCTGAGCACATCAAGAAAATTTGATTAAAGATTTATTTATTCTTAATGAATACTTAGCAGTTGGGTATCAAATCAATTTAAAGACAGCACTAGGAAAACCTATAAAATAATACTAAAGTTAGTTTATATCTTATTTACATCCAAGTTATACATTATAGAAACACTTAAATTGTTGAGGTATTAAATTTAAAAAGTATAAATTACTTATTACTACTATGTAAATAGCTTATACATTTCCAGAATTGTTATTATAATTTTCATAAACAATTTAATTAACGTAGTCAGAAATTGATATCGTTCTTAAAAAAGTTTTATCCATATTTTCGGATATTTTTCAACATTTAAGTCTCCTGTTTTCAATTCTTTATGGCTCAATTTTGACCTTGCATCAAATATTTTTTGATAAAAATGTAATTAATATTTTACTGTTGCGCATCGCATTCTTCTTTTTAAATCTATATTTCCAGTTAGTTAAGGCTTATTATACACAGTGGATACTTATATCTTATATCGTACAACGAGTATAAAAAAGAGTATGAATTGTTCGATTATAGCTCAATTGTTTAACAGTAAATTCGTTTACAATGAATGTTCTAAGAGCTTCATAATAGTATCGTGACATTTCTACACGATTGTGTTATCTTGGTTTAACACCAAAGCTGCTCATTTTTTTAAAGTTGAGAAATAGTTTTCTAAATAAATTATAGAAACTTTTACCACGGATAATATTCATATACGATAAATTATGATTTAAGAGGTTAAAGAATTTTTATCTTCAACATACAATGGTAGTCAGTTTCATCACAATTCTTATTTTACTTTCTGTATACTTTTGTTTAAAAATACAACATGAAAAGGTAAGATAATATTTGGTACTAAAAGTTCTAAATAATTAATGAAATCTCTAGAAATATCATTAATAATTTATTAATTGTAAAAAGATAATGAGGAAGCAGCTCTCAAAAGTTGGTGTGGCTTATTTTAAAGAAGGAGCCGTTGATTTAATAAATCCAGAACTGAAATTCAACGAGCAGGCCGAGTATCTTCCATATGATAAAAAGTGGGAATTTTCTAGAGAAAAATTAAAGTTAGGTATAAAACATGAGTTTAACATGTAGCAATAGCTATAATAACCAAATTTGATGGACAAATTGTGATATTTGAGATTACAGGTGAACAGTTGGGAAGTAAAGCTTTTGGGGTTGTAGTAAAAGCAAAAGCTTCTGGCATATGTGCCACGGAGCCTGTTGCGAGTGTGGCTGTAAAAATGGTTCACGAAAATGCTGAACCAGTTTATATTCGTGCTCTTGTAGAGAACTCAAAACTATAATGAATCTGGGGCAACATTTAAACGTCGTGAATCTTCTCAGCGCCTGTACAAAAAATATTGCAAAACACTGTAATTCTTATAGCATTTTTTAAAATAATAGTTGACACTTTTAAATGAAAAGCAATTCATTTTGTAGGTGAATTTTTAGTGATTCTCGAATCGTGTGCTTATGAAAACCTGGAAGACTTTTTGAGATATCATAGAGGAAATTTCGTAGACCAAATTAATCCATTTACAGGTCATATTGATTTATCTATTAAACAAAAATCCACAAGGTACTTATTTTATGTTTTTATTCCTTCAAGTAAAATTCGAATTCATAATAAAATTACAGGCTGCATGATGGCACAATTTTTGTCGTCAAACATGCGCAATTTTTTTCATCATGATGCAATAAAATGCATGATCAATGGTAGTTATGCGTAGAAAGTAAAAACAAAATTATATTTTGTTTTATAAATTACTGTTTCAGATTTTTCTAAAAATGGAGCATCGGTAATACGTATTTTGACTTTGCTCTATCAAAATAACATTTCGAGTTGGTTTGATAAAATTCATTAATTTTTTTAAGTTGCTATATACAAGCACTGCGATGACGTTATCAAAGTCTTTTAATGTTTTGATTGGAATTTTCAACAAATAGATAACAATTGATTAAATTATACTTTTTGTACTATGTGAGAAAAATATGGCACTGACAAATATATTTTGTTCATTTGTTTGTACTTTAATATACTTGAAAGTGCGTCTTTCTCTACTTATTTTTGATTTAGTAATTATTGTGGATTGAAGCTATTTGTTAATGTAAATTATTAAAAAATCGAATACTCAAAAAAAAATGATAATTGTGAGCTGTACGATTTTTTACTACACAGATGATGTCTGAATGAATCACAAACATGTATATTTACTCTTTCCAATAACTAGAGCAAAAAACGTGGAATTAGAATCATACAGTCATCTAAAAACGGCAATCAGCAACAGTGATGCAAACTTTTCCTTTACCGAGGCTCAGAACTCCAACGATTCTATTGAGTTTCGTAGTGCCTCTTGCTGTGATGATTTACAACCAAGTTGGCGTTTTAACTACGAAGAAAATTATCAAAACTGGAATGCTGAATGCATCTGCTCCCATGACCTCCTCTCTTGGGCTTATCAGGTAGCTCAACGCATGGAATATCTATCGAGGTGAAACGTAAGAATATGTATACAAAACTACTACTTGTACATACTTTGTCTATTACTTCCCTGGTGTTTCTACGTGTACAGGTTTTACATTGTGATTTGGCTGCGAGAAATGTTTTGCTATCTACTAATAACATCGTCAAGATTTGTGACTTTGGGTTGGCCCAGACGTTGTACAAAGACATCAATTATACGAGGCTACAAGATGTAAAATTGCCGTATAAGTGGATGGCCACTGAATCCCTCAGGGACGGAGTATTTTTGACTAAAATCGACATTTGGTCATTTGGTATTGTGATCTGGGAGTTTTTTACTCTTGCAGAGACACCATACCCAGGCATGCAAGCCTCAGTAGTGTAATAAAAAATTATTAACGAAAACAGGATGGGCCAACCAAGATATGCAACAAAATATCTGTAAGTAAAAAAAAACCCTTTAATGTAAATAGGTTATCTTTTAAATTATTATTACGTTTCATTTATATATTTTTCAGTTACAATATTATGCTTAACTGCTGGGAAAGTGAGCCAACTTTAACATTATCATTCACAAAACTATCCAAAAATATTAGTATGCTTTTTGATAAAAGTACGAGAGTGCACTTTGAAAAACTGTACCAAGAGTATGAGAACATAATTAGGAAGTGGACTTAAAAAAAGAAAATGATTATTCGTCATATAAGTCTTCACCAGATAAGGTAGCACTTGCCCTGCCACAACAGAACTATGAAAATCGATTGCTGCAGGTTGATAAGTCTATATACTTGTGTTTAAACAATAATGACAGGCTTTTAGCCGACACACCGGGGAAGTTTGATAACTGTTTATGACAAAATCTTACATGTATGTTTCAAAGAGTTACTTTTGAAGACTGTATAAAAATTCTAATTAAAATAAAAGGATTTATTGTTACAAGTTTTAAATTAACACGAATCATTTTATTTTCCAAGGACAGCCATAACATCAGGTGTATTTGTACGTGCTAGTTCAAAGATTCAAAAAGAAGACCTATTTGATCCTAAAAATTTTATTCGGCAGCAAACATATTGAGCTTAAATTTTTTTTTGCAATAATTAATCCTTTCTTTTATCGAATTGCACCCTGTCCACATAAAACGCTACTTCTTTCAAACCTTTTGCGGTTTTTTAGGTTTATTGTTGCTCGTTAGCAACTTTAAATTTCAGGAATCGTTAAAAAAAGTAACGCATAACGTACGTTTTAAATCTTATAAACGAGATTGATGCAGTCTTACGCTAATATATTTGTACCATCACTCATACAGAAATCAGCATGTGTACAAAGATAAACTCCAACCCTCGACACGGGTTAGTCATTAACATTTGCGATGACCTAATTAATAGCTTTCTAATTACCTTTTAACTGTTTGATAAGAAGGAAGGGCTTAAGGCCCCTTAGTCAGTAAGTACTGCAAAGGGATATAACTCCTTTGGAATAGAAGCATGAGTCTAGTGTGTGTGACGGATTCCAACTGAAACGTTTTAAAAGTATCTATCATCGTGTGTGCAAATATAGTGAAAGAGTTCTCGTCAAACCTTTACTGAAACCACATTGGAGGATACTCTAGGATAAGAAGATACACTTTTTTCTTAAAACAAAATGGAATTGCAGTGTGAAGAAGTGTTCAATGCCGCTCAGAAACGAGAGCCTCAGAGTCAGGTGGAAAAAAGTAAGCATTACATTAACATGTTTATAATGTGACAAATTTTTAAATGCATCTAATATAATACGTGTCTTCATATTTTCCAGATCAATTAAATAGGAAACGAAAGAGGACGTCTTACAGCTCAGCGCAGATTGTGGAGCTCGAAAGAGTATTTGACACGAATAATTACTTGTCCCTCGCTGGCCGATTACGTTTGGCGAAAGAGATGAGTCTTACGGAATATCAAGTGACAGTATGGTTCCAAAATCGCCGAACGAAATTGAAAAAACAAAATAGAAACTGTCCCGATAGTGGAAACATCGTAAAAAAAGCACGGGGATCTCAAAAGATACTTGATCCAGTAGAATCTGTGAGCAGCTACGAATCCTTGCGTGCCCAGTCTCTATTGTTAAATCAGCAACATTCGTATTCCTCACAATATCAGCCAATATTAACACCGAATAAGCAGAGACAACAATCTCGGATGTCTCCAAATCCAATCTATGGTTATGAAATCCAGCAGCAACCATTTTTTCGTCAATGTGATTTAGGTGCACAACAAATCGAAGTTGCAGAGCAGGTGTCATACCTGACAAGCTCTAGAGCTATGGCTACTTCAATTTCGACTGACGAGGTTCACCATAATTTATCTGTTGCTGCTCATTACTCAAGGTAAAACAAATTTTTATTTTTTATTTACGGAAGTTTTTTTCTAATATGTTATTCTGACTGTTGCCCAACGTGCTAATTGTAATCATAAAATAATGGCGATAACACGACCATAGTTGGCGCTAAAAATATTTTCTCGCTTCAACGTGCCTGTACCAAATTCTTTACATGTCAACATATATTGTTTAGTTTAAAAAATGTAAAAGAGGATCAGCATTAATTTCATTTTTTTTTTTTTTATAGCAGTATCGAAGGTAATCGGGTAAACTACACCAACAACTATAGTTGCCAAATTAATGTACGTCAACAAAAGCAGAAAATTCAAGTGCAGCAGCAACAGCAACAGATCCCGCAGCAACTTCTCTCGCAGCCAGGATCACAGCAGAAAGAGCAACCCCAATCAACGCTACATCTGCAACAAGAGAAACGATCTCTGCTGGATACATTTTTTGACAGTTTTACGTGCACAGTGTATGACGACTCACTCGAGGATTTTATTGTTGAAATACCCAGTGGTGAAATTTGTAACCAGGATGACTTTTATAAGGAAATGTGTAATTTTTTCAACATTATGGATTCTCCAAATGCTTGAACAGGACAAAAAACTAACAAAAAAGTTGGCAAATACGTTTATTATGGAGAAAAAAAATTTTTTGTTATTTATTAAGAAAATAAAAAATAAAAGAAAAGAAATAATAGTAGTAGTTAGTTTTTCTTTTCTAAGCTACCAATAACTAATTTTACGATGCAATATTAAAAAAAAAAACCTCTGGATAAAATTTATTCATTCTTTATTTTCCAACAACGGATCCCAAAAGTCGATAATTACATATGTAAAGGGTACTTGTGAAAAATTGAATCGATCAAATTAACACTCAAATACGACATTTTGAACCATCGATTCTGTAAATCCAAGTATCAAGGGCATGTTTCAGCATTAGTTAGATTTAAAGTTAAATAAAAACAACTAAATGTAAATGTAAAATTTATTAGACATAATTGAATTATGGTGAATAGCCTGATGAAGGGGGCTGGAAAGGGGTGCAAAAAATTATGAGGTGGGCGAGGTGGCTCTAGTAATTAATATAGTTTTTTTTTAAGTCAGGTAGCAGACGTAACTTGAGCGTTTTACGAAGGTAGGTACGAAAACTAATATTAAATGATGTTGATGTTATTTAAGTATAATCCTTCAGTATTGGAACTTCGTCCTTGGGGTTTTTAAATTGCCAGAGAAAATGTTAAAACAAAAAGAAATTGGTTTTTATATAATGAAAGGTAACGAGAAGGTATTACATGTTGTTAAAGTGCTTTTCAGTATGAAGACTCTATTTACAAGTTTTTCTTGAGTAATAGTTATAGTTAAAATATATAATTGATTAATTTAGTAATCTTTACTCGAATGACGTTGCACAAGCTGTCAGCTTTACTTTAATTTCGTATCTAAATAACTATCGCTGTAACGTTTTAAATTCAGCTCGAATCTTTTCTCGGTTTTTTAAACAGTTGCTTTAATAATGTTCAAGGTCGTTGTTGGGAATAAACATTTAGTTTCACGTTTAAATCTTAGAAAAGCTATGTAGCTAGCAGTCTTTTTTCCGTAAACATCGGTCAAAACTTTTTTTATCGCTGTAACCCTCTTGGTAGACTGCTTTGGATAAGGGAAGAACGAAGAATGTCAGACTTTTTTACTTTTGTAAGTTATAAATGCTGTGTTTCTTCAAACCACTGGCATTAGAATTTTACATTGTCTCCAACAACAAATTATTTTTTTTGCCAACAACGATACAGTCAATGTAGTTACTCCACGCACACCTTGTACACCTATCAACTATGAATTTGCAGTTAATTAACGTATGAAATTGACAGTCAGTTCCTAAAGAAAATTTGTGAATGAGTTTTAAAATGTATAGAAATGTTAATGCCAAGTTTTAAGACTTTGACGTTTGAAAACATCTAGTCAACTTTGCATGGGTTTTTAGGGATTATTATCAGAACAATGTTTTCTACGTAAATATTTGAATGAAATTAAACGTTAAATTTTGGTAAATAATAATAATAAGTAGTAAACAAGAACGTGCTTAATATGTATAAAAAACATTCGTTTAGATGAGTTAATGAGAGGAAAATAGTTAATACGTGTGGTTGGGGATCATCAATCTTTCAATGCTATTGCCCCGTATAGGGCATGTGTGCAAAATAATAACTTAAATGTAAAAACTCTACTAAATAAATAAATACTTTTCGAACTCTTAGCATAATATAGATTAAAAGTTTATTGAAATTAAACGAATGCAACACATGTTATTAACGATTTCTTTCATCGAAGAATATACCGAAGTGAGAAATTTCCTTTATACATTTTTCTTTTTCAAAACATCCATAAGTTCTAAATTTTAGTACTTACAGCAGAGACCAATTTTTAAGTTACTATAATTAAAAAATGTAATACTATAGCTACTCAAATACTAGTGATAATGTTAAAAATATTTTGAAATCATGACCGTATACTGTAAAAAATACTTTGTACTTTCTATACGCAGCATAAAGTTCAGGAATTTTTTATTTATTACAAAAAAATAATGACATTTAACGCTTACCAAAAAATAACATAAAAAAGGGAGAAATTAAAAAAAAATTTATAAAACTAACATTATTTATCATCAATATAATTCGAAACAGCTTGATTATTTCTACATTGACCCCTATAATTGCCGATATGAACCGAGGACATCAAATAAATCAGTGAGCTATGTTGCCATTATTCAGAGTGATTGGCTTACTCTGTTTTATTTTAAAAATTAAATTAGTATCTAAGTCAGTTCTCTAAGCTATCTTTTAATGAAAGCTCTCCTCTTTGCCATTTGTGTTTTTTTTCCCTCTGATTGATACCAACATATAGAATAAGAGAAAAACTAATTAGAAGCGATACGAAGAAGAAGAAAAAAGCGTATTTGTTAAAAACTGACTAACGTTTTTATCTATTGTCATTAAATCTAACTAATGCTGAAACATGCCCTTGATACTTGGATTTACAGAATCGATGGTTCAAAATGTCGTATTTGAGTGTTAATTTGATCGATTCAATTTTTCACCAGTACCCTTTACATATGTAATTATCAACTTTTGGGAACCGTTGTTGGAAAATAAAGAATAAATAAATTTTATCCAGAGGTTTTTTTTTTAATTATTGCATCGTAAAATTAGTTAGAGGTAGCTTAGAGAAGGAAAACTAACTACTACTATTATTTCTTTCCTTTTATTTTTTATTTTCTTAATAAATAACAAAAAATTTTTTTTCCTTATAATAAACGTATTTGCCAACTTTTTTGTTAGTTTTTTGTCCTGTTCAAGCATTTGGAGAATCCATAATGTTAAAAAAATTACACATTTCCTTATAAAAGTCATCCTGGTTACAAATTTCACCACTGGGTATTTCAACAATAAAATCCTCGAGTGAGTCGTCATACACTGTGCACGTAAAACTGTCAAAAAATTTATCCAGCAGAGATCGTTTCTCTTGTTGCAGATGTAGCGTTGATTGGGGTTGCTCTTTCTGCTGTGATCCTGGCTGCGAGAGAAGTTGCTGCGGGATCTGTTGCTGTTGCTGCTGCACTTGAATTTTCTGCTTTTGTTGACGTACATTGATTTGGCAACTATAGTTGTTGGTGTAGTTTACCCGATTACCTTCGATACTGCTATAAAAAAAAAAAAAATGAAATTAATGCTGATCCTCTTTTTCATTATTTAAACTAAACAATATATGTTGACATGTAAAGAATTTGGTACAGGCACGTTGAAGCGAGAAAAAATTTTTAGCGCCAACTATGGTCGTGTTATCGCCATTATTTTATGATTACAATTAGCACGTTGGGCAACAGTCAGAATTACATATTAGAAAAAAACTTCCGTGAATAAAAAATAAAAATTTGTTTTACCTTGAGTAATGAGCAGCAACAGATAAATTATGGTTAACCTTGTCAGTCAAAATTGAAGTAGCCATAGCTCTAGAGCTTGTCAGGTATGACACCTGCTCTGCAACTTTGAGTTGTTGTGCACCTAAATCACATTGACGCAAAAATGGTTGCTGCTGGATTTTATAACCATAGATTGGAATTGGAGACACCCGAGATTGTTGTCTCTGCTGATTCAGTGTTAATATTGGCTGATATTGTGAGGAATACAAATGTTGCTGATTAAACAATAGAGACTGGGCACGCAAGGATTTGTAGCTGCTCACAGATTCTACTGGATTATGTATCTTTTGGGATCCTCGTGCTTTTTTTACGATGTTTCCACTATCGGGACAGTCTCTATTTTGTTTCTTTAATTTCATTCGGCGATTTTGGAACCATATTGTCACTTGATATTCCGTGAGATTCATCTCTTTCGCCAAACGTAATCGGCCAGCCAGGGACAAGTAATTAATCGTGTCAAATACTCTTTCGAGCTCCACAATCTGCGATGAGCTGTAAGACGTCCTCTTTCGTTTCCTATTTAATTGGTCTGGAAAATATGAAGACACGTATTATATTAGATGCATTTAAAAATTTGTCACATTATGAACATGTTAATGTAATGCTTACTTTTTTCCACCTGATTCTGAGGCTCTCGTACCTGAGCGGCATTGAACACTTTTTCACACTGCAATTTTATTTTGTTTTAAGAAAAAAGTGTATCTTCTTATCCTAGAGTATCCTCCAATGTGGTTTCAGTAAAGGTTTGACGAGAACTCTTTCACTATATTTGCACACACGATGATAGATACTTTTAAAACGTTTTAGTTGGAATCCGTCACACACACTAGACTCATGCTCCTATTCCAAAGAAGTTATATCCCTTTGCAGTACTCACTGACTAAGGGGCCTTAAGCCCTTCCTTCTTATCAAACAGTTAAAAGGTAATTAGAAAGCTATTAATTAGGTCATCGCAAATGTTAATGACTAACCCGTGTCGAGGGTTGGAGTTTATCTTTGTACACATGCTGATTTCTGTATGAGTGATGGTACAAATATATTAGCGTAAGACTGCATCGATCTCGTTTATAAGATTTAAAACGTACGTTATGCGTTACTTTTTTTAACGATTCCTTAAATTTAAAGTTGCTAACGAGCAACAATAAACCTAAAAAACCGCAAATGGTTTGAAAGAAGTTGCGTTTTATGTGGACAGGGTGCAATTCGATAAAAGAAAGGATTTTATATTGCAAAAAAAAATTTAAGCTCAATATGTTTGCTGCCGAATAAAATTTTTAGGATTAAATAGGTCTTCTATTTAAATCTTTAAACTAGCACGTACAAATACACCTGATGTTATGGCTGTCCTTGGAAAATAAAATGATTCGTGTTAATTTAAAACTTGTAACAATATATCCTTTTATTCTCATTAGCAATCAAAAAGCAGGCTGCTAAAAAAATGTCTCACATTCTTAATCCCTTCATAACCGTTTAAACCAATATGTGCTCTAAAGTAGCTGAATTTGCTTTCTTTATGTCACTATGTTTATGTGATAGTTACTTTTCAAATAGCAAAATGATTTCTTACCATCGATATTTTTTATAAAACCAATCTCTCTGACTTTTCTAACTTGACTTGGTTTTCATCGTGTTCTGAAAATAATCTTGCATATCTGTGTATTTAACTTCTTATTAATGTAAAACTATAAATAACATGTATACCTATTTTAAAATTATATAGTTGTTTACGTAGGGCATTTAACATAAACATTTACATCTCCCCCCCAAAAAAATAAGGTAAAAAACAGTTTTTATTTTGTTATTTCGACTCATAACATTTTTTGTCCAAACCTTTTTTGTCCAAGCACTGTATTTATGCACGACGTTCTCACGAAGTTCAACCATGTGAGTACGGAACTATTTTTTTAATTTTTTTTTTTAATTCGTTTTTCAAGTTTTTGTTTAGTGAACTACATGAATGCAGTACTAACGTTTATAGAGCTTCGTTCTTTCTACGGGTCTGGCGACGCCCTTGTTACCTGAGAAATTGTGTTTTTATACTCATGTCATGTTTAAAGAACTTTGTTCTTACCGTGGGTCCCATGACCCATTTATACCCCCTGGTTTGTTGTTGTTTTTTTTTATTTATTTGTTTTTTTTTTCTTTATTTCTTGTTTTATTTTTTTTTTTCCATTTCTTGTTTTATTTTTTTTCATATTTTATTTTATTTATATTTCTTGTTTTTTTTTTCATATTTTATTTTTTTTTTAATTGTTGCATCGTAAAATTAGTTAGAAGTAGCTTAGAGGAGAAAAACTAACTACTACTATTATTTCTTTTGTTTTATTTTTTATTTTTTTAATAAATAACAAAATATTTTTTTTCTTCATAATAAACGTTTTTGCCAACTTTTTTGTTAGTTTTTTGTCCTGTTCAAGCATTTGGAGAATCCATAATGTTAGAAAAATTACACATTTCCTTATAAAAGTTATCCTAGAACCAAATTTCGCCACTGGGTATTTCAACAATAAAATCCTCGAGTGAGTCGTCATACACTGTGCACGTTAAACTGTTGAAAAATGTATCCAGCAGAGATCGTTTTTCTTGTTGCAGATGTAGCGTTGATTGGGGTTGCTCTTTCTGCTGTGATCCTGGCTGCGAGAGAAGTTGCTGCGGGATCTGTTGCTGTTGCTGCTGCACTTGAATTTTCTGCTTTTGTTGACGTACATTGATTTGGCAACTATAGTTGTTGGTGTAGTTTACCCGATTACCTTTGATACTGCTATAAAAAAAAAAAAAAATGAAATTAATGCTGATCCTCTTTTACATTTTTTAAACTGAACAATATATGTTGACATGTAAAGAATTTGGTACAGGCACGTTGAAGCGAGAAAATATTTTTAGCGCCAACTATGGTCGTGTTATCGCCATTATTTTATGATTACAATTAGCACGTTGGGCAACAGTCAGAATTACATATTAAAAAAAATCTTCCGTAAATAAAAAATAAAAATTTATTTTACCTTGAGTAATGAGCAGCAACAGATAAATTATGGTGAACCTCGTCAGTCGAAATTAAAGTAGCCATAGCTCTAGAGCTTGTAAGGTATGACACCTGCTCTGCAACTTCGAGTTGTTTTGCACCTAAATCACATTGACGCAAAAATGGTTGCTGCTGGATTTCATAACCATAGATTGGATTTGGAGACATCCGACATTGTTGTCTCTGCTGATTCGGTGTTAATATTGGCTGATATTGTGAGGAATACGAATGTTGCTGATTAAACAATAAAGACTGGGCACGCAAGGATTCGTAGCTGCTCACAGATTCTACTGGATCAAGTATATTTTGGGATCCCCGTGCTTTTTTTACGATGTTTCCACTATCGGGACAGTCTCTATTTTGTTTCTTCAATTTCATTCGGCGATTTTGGAACCATATTGTCACTTGATATTCCGTGAGATTCATCTCTTTCGCCAAACGTACACGGCCAGCCAGGGACAAGTAATTATTCGTGTCAAATACTCTTTCGAGCTCCACAATCTGCGCTGAGCTGTAAGACGTCCTCTTTCGTTTCCTATTTAATTGGTCTGGAAAATATGAAGACACGTATTATATTAGATGCATTTAAAAATTTGTCACATTATGAACATGTTAATATAATGCTTACTTTTTGCCACCTGATTCTGAGGCTCTCGTTCCTGAGCGGCATTGAACACTTCTTCACACTGCAATTCCATTTTGTTTTAAGAAAAAATTGTATCTTCTTATCCTAGAGTATCCTCCAATGTGGTTTCAGTAAAGGTTTGACGAGAACTCTTTCACTATATTTGCACACACGATGATAGATACTTTTAAAACGTTTCAGTTGGAATCCGTCTCACACACTAGACTCATGCTCCTATTCCAAAGGAGTTATATCCCTTTGCAGTACTTACTGACTAAGGGGCCTCAAGCCCTTCCTTCTTATCAAACAGTTAAAAGGTAATTAGAAAGCTATTAATTAGGTCATCGCAAATGTTAATGACTAACCCGTGTCGAGGGTTGGAGTTTATCTTTGTACACATGCTGATTTTTGTATGAGTGATGGTACAAATATATTAGCGTAAGACTGCATCGATCTTGTTTATAAGATTTGAAACGTACGTTATGCGTTACTTTTTTTAACGATTCCTGAAATTTAAAGTTGCTAACGAGCAACAATAAACCTAAAAAACCGCAAATGGTTTGAAAGAAGTAGCGTTTTATGTGGACAGGGTGCAATTCGATAAAAGAAAGGATTAATTATTGCAAAAAAAAATTTAAGCTCAACATGTTTGCTGCCGACTAAAATTTTTAGGATCAAATAGGTCTTCTTTTTAAATCTTTAAACTAGCACGTACAAATACACCTGATGTTATGGACGTCCTTGGAAAATAAAAGGATTCGTGTTAATTTAAAACTTGTAACAATATATCCTTTTATTCCAATTAGCAATCAAAAAGCAGGCTGCTAAAAAAATGTCTCACATTCTTTATCCCTTCATAACCGTTTAAACCAATATGTGCTCTAAAGTAGCTGAATTTGCTTTCTTTATGTCACTATGTTTATGTGATAGTTACTTTTCGAATAGCAAAATGATTTCTTACTATCGATATTTTTTATAAAACCAATCTCTCTGACTTTTCTAACTTGACTTGGTTTTTATCGTGTACTGAAAATAATCTTGCATATCTGTGTATTTAACTTCTTATTAATGTAAAACTATAAATAACATGTATACCTATTTTAAAATTATATAGTTGTTTACGTAGGGCATTTAACATAAACATTTACATCTCCCCCCCAAAGAAATAAGGTAAAATACAGTTTTTATTTTGTTATTTTGACTCATAACATTTTTTGTCCAAACCCCACTACTACCACCAACCCCTACTTATTTTTCTAGACTCTTCCCTATTCGTAAAGTCCCTACTGACTACCTACACTACTATCGAGATTTATCTATTTATACCTGGGGGTTGGCATTTAAACTAAGCGTGCAGAGTGGGGAGGGGTGGAAAATTTATTGAGATTGTGGAAAAAGTAGCTATTGTTAACATCAAAGTTTCTTTTTAAATCTTAAAATTATACAAAAAGTCCGTAATCGAAGAAATCTTTAGCTCAATGATTTATTATGAAGTTATTGAAGAATTGCATGTTTTTTATAAAAATTTTTTTTTGTGCTACTACGGTTAAATAGTCTCTCACATTTGATTTGTTAAATAAATAATATAATGATATTTATGGACACCAAAGATAACATACGTGCAACATCTGAACTAATTTTTTAAATGTATATGTATACATGTATATGCTATGGTTACGAACTCATAAGAATATCAGTGTCAATTGCTTCTACCACCTACACAATTTTTTATGCGCATTTCCGACGACATTTACTTTCACTTTTTTAAAGTGTTAATCACGAAAAGTATTGTTTTCAGAAGAAGGAATTTCTAATCTCCTTTTTTATATTAATGCTAGCGTTTTTTTAAATAGTGTAAATTTGGCGTTTTGCTCTTTCAAAAGTACAAAATTTACATTTCGACTCTATTTAAAAAAGGAAATTCAAGTTTTGTTTCGCAAAAACATTATGTTAAATTACTATACTTAAAAAGTGGTACCAAAAAATTGCTTTGTTCAAATAATGAATCTTTAACATTACTATGAATATTAAAAAGATAACCGACCTTTGAAACATACCTAAAAAAATAAGATGATTTAGAACAAACTGATTTGTAGTGATAAATTTCTAATTACTGGACTTCACAGAATACATATAAATTAACCTAAGCTTTAAATTTAAATCATTAAAAACTCATTACTGGCACATTAACAATACAGTCATTCTCACAGTTGGTATATTTCTGAGTCATTAGAAATTATAGTAAAATTAGTTTTCAGCTATTAAAACATAATTAGGGAATTGTAGGCGATACATGCAACCGGTTTGTGATGACACAAAATTCTCTGTGAGTAATTCTCCTTTTTTTAGGATTTTTTAGGCATTTTTTTTATTTACTATGCATATGAATGTATACTTTACATAGCTTTAAGTGCGTCAACAAACAAAAACACATTTTTGATTTATTCGTAAAATATCGGAATAAAAAGTGTTTAAAAGGACTTATAATTATTTGTGATGTCATTGAGTACCGCTGTTAAATAAGGCCTAAATTATTGGTGAAAATAACGAGTTACTTTAAATATAATGTTCGGATATATAATCAAAAAATTGTGAACGGTCTGTAAAATAGTTATTAATAATGTTTACAAAGGAGATTTTCTATCAAATTTCTTTGGCTGTCTCTCTTATTTTATCATTAAATTGCAATAGTAAATTTACAAAGATTGAATAATTATCTTATTAATGCTAGCGTCTTTTGCGCGAAAGTTATGGAGCAGTTAAGAACTCTCCTCATCAAAAATGAAAAAAAAGTAAATTTTGCTATTACTTAAAAAAAAAAACAAATTATCAGAAATCATAAAATAATGAAAAATCATTATCTTATTTACTTTAGACCTATAACATACAATTTAAAAATCACATTTTAAATTTTTTTGCGCTTAACCTCCCTATTTCTGTAATAAATTCCTTAATTCATACGTACTAAATATTAACTAGAAGATTTAAAAAACCTCAAATTTTCGGAACGTTAACGGTGCAAGTTATTAAGTACGATTTAATACTTAAGTAGGTTTTGCTTTTATATGCTTTAATATAATTAATACTTGTTTAAATTACTGGTTTACGTCTCTGAGAGATCGTTGTGATCGCCATGGCCAGATGCGCATCATGGCGGATACTGTTTTTTCTCGCTGGGTACAGTTAACGTACAAATGTTAAAAATAAACGCCCAGAGTAGAAAAACATTTTTTTATGTACTTTTAGTTTGCTAATGAAAAGACATCTTTATTAATTACTTATAGTTTAGCACAACTGCTTCGAAGATCCTTACCTTTGTATAGTCATGATTATGTAAAGTGAGTAGTGTGTAGATCGTTTCAACTATTCTCATGAGAGTAGTTGATTTATATGAAGCCGAATGCTGAGCTACAGACTTTACAACTTTATCAAAGCTGTTCAAATATTTATTTAAGGTATTTATATAATTTTTGAATCTTTCAATCAATACGATGGTTGTTGTCACGGATACGGTTGCTATTATCACACTCCTTTTTATTTTTCACTAGATGTTATAAAAATAAAAATATGCTATACATTTTCTTCTTTAACTATTGTTTGAATTGTTTTAAAATTCTTGAAAAAGTTAGGAGTTTTCTGATACAAAAGTTATCAAGCAAGGTATATCAAAATCGGTCAAGGGAATTTTATATATTGTAAACGATTTTATACTTTTTATATTTAAATTCTATTTGGATCAGAGGGACTTAAAAAGTCTTAAAACTTAGCATTAACATTTAGCGCTAACTCTCCGATAATTGTCTAATTCTTGAAAATGTAATAACTACATATCTACAGAAAGATGAACTTGTTGATTATATAATTAAGTCCTTACAAGTGTTATTCAGTTGCTTCTACTTTTTCTAATGATGTTTTTAATACTAAACAAACTAAAATGTTTTTTATTTATTTTTATTTATATACTTGTGATCATCGCATCTATTGTAACTTACTAAATATGAAAATTAAATATGTGTAAGACTAAATAAAACCAACTAAATGTAAATGTAAAATTTATTAGACATAATTGAATTATGGTGAATAGCCTGATGAAGGGGGCTGGAAAGGGGTGCGAAAAATTATGAGGTGGGCGAGGTGGCTCTAGTAATTAGTATAGTTTTTTTTTTAATTTAGGTAGCAGACGTAACTTGAGCGTTTTACGAAAGTAGGTACGAAAACTAATATCAAATGATGTTGATGTTATTTAAGTATGATCCTACAGTAATGGAACTTCGTCCTTGGGGTTTTTTAATTGCCAGAGAAAATGTTAAAACAAAAAGAAATTGGTTTTTATATAATGAAAGGTAACGAGAAGGTATTACATGTTGTTAAAGTGCTTTTCAGTATGAAGACTTTATTTACAAGTTTTTCTTATGTAATAGTTATAGTTAAAATATATAATTGATTAATTTAGTAATCTTTACTCGAATGACGTTGCACAAGCTGTCAGCTTTACTTAAATTTCGTATCTAAATAATTATCGCTGTAACGTTTTTAATTCAGCTCGAATCTTTTCTCGGTTTTTAAACAGTTGCTTTGAAAATGTTTGAGGTCGTTGTTGAAAATAAACATTTAGTTTCACGTTTAAATTTTAGAGAAGCTACGTAGCTAGCAGTCTTTTTTCCGTAAACATCGGTCGAAACTTTTTTTATCGCTGTAACCCTCTTTGTAGACTGCTTTGGATAAGGGAAGAACGAAAAATGTTTGACTTTTTTACTTTTGTAAATTATAAATGCTGTGTTTTTCTAAATCATTGGCATTAGAATTTTACATTGTCTCCAACAACAAATTATTTCTTTTGCCAACAACGATACAGTCAATGTAGTTACTCCACGCACACCTTGTACACCTATTAACTAGGAATTTTAAGTTAATTAACGTATGAAATTGACAGTCAGTTCCTAAAGAAAATTTGTGAATAAGTTTTTAAATGTATAGAAATGTTAATGCCAAGTTTAAAGACTTTGACGTCCCTTTGATCAGAAAAGAGATCAAAAAAACATCTAGTCAACTTTGCATGGGTTTTTAGGGATTATCAATAGAACAATGTTTTCTACGTAAATATTTGAATGAAATTTAACGTTAAATTTTGGTAAATAATAATAATAAGTAGTAAACAAGAACGTGCTTAATATGTATAAAAAACATTCGTTTAGATAAGTTAATAAGAAGGAAATAGTTAATACGTGTGGTTGAAGATCATCAATCTTTCAATGCTATTGCCCCGTATAGGGCATGTGTGCGAAATAATAACTTAAATGTAAAAACTCTACGAAATAAATAAATACTTTTTGAACTCTTAGCATAATATGGATTAAAAGTTTATTAAAATTACACGAATGCAACACATGTTCTTAACGATTTCTTTCATCGAAGAATATACCGAAGTAAGAAATTTCCTTTATACATTTTTCTTTTTCAAAACATTCATAAGTTCTAAATTTTAGTACTTACAGCAGAGACCCATTTTTTTAGTTACTATAAGTTAAAAATTTAATACTATAGCTACTCAAATACTAGTGATAATGTAAAAAATATTTTAAAATCATGACCGTATACTGTAAAAAATACTTTGTACTTTCTATACGCAGCATAAAGTTCAGGAATTTTTTATTTATTACTAAAAAACAATGACATCTAACGCTCACTAAAAAATAACATAAAAAATGGAAAAATTAGAAAAAAAACTTATAAAACTAACATTATTTATCATCAATATAATTCGAAACAGCTTGATTATTTCTATATTGACCCCTATAATTGCCGATATGAACCGAGGACATCAAATGTATTAGTGAGCTATGTTGCCATTATTTAGAGTGATTGTCTTACTCTGTTTTATTTTAAAAATTAAATTAGTATCTGAGTCAGTTTTCTAAGCTTTCTGTTAATGAAAGCTCTTCTCTTTGCCATTTGTGTTTTTTTCCCTCTGATTGATACCAACATATAGAATAAGAGAAAAACTAATTAGAAGCGATACGAAGAAGAAGAAAAAAGCGTATTCGTTAAAAACTGACTAACGTTTTTATCTATTGTAATAAAATCTAACTAATGCTGAAAGATGCCCTTGATACTTGGATTTACAGAATCGATGGTTCAAGTTGTCGTATTTGAGTGTTAATTTGATCGATTTAATTTTTCACCAGTACCCTTCACATCTGTAATTATCAACTTTTGGGAACCATTGTTGGTAAATAAAGAATGAATAAATTTCATCCAGAGGTTTTTTTTTAATTATTGCATCGTAAAATTAGTTACAGGTAGCTTAGAGAAGAAAAACTAACTACTTCTATTATTTCTTTTCTTTTATTTTTTATTTTTTTAATAAATAACAACAAATTTTTTTTCTTCATAATAAACGTATTTGCCAACTTTTTTGTTAGTTTTTTGTCCTGTTCAAGCATTTGGAGAATCCATAATGTTGAAAAAATTACACATTCTCTTATAAAAGTCATCCTGGTTACAAATTTAACCACTGGGTGATTTAACAATAAAATTCTCGAGTGATTCGTCATACACTGTGCACGTAAAACTGTCAAGAAATGTATCCAGCAGAGATCGTTTCTCTTGTTGCAGATGTAGTGTTGATTGGTGTTGCTCTTTCTGCTGTTCTCCTGGCTGCGAGAGAAGTTGCTGCGGGATCTGTTACTGTTGCTGCTGCACTTGAATTTTTTGTTTTTGTTGAAGTACATTGATTTGGCAACTGTAGTTGTTGGTGTAGTTTACCCGATTACCTTTGATACGGCTATAAAAAAAAAAAAATTGAAATTAATGCTCGTCCTTTTTTACATTTTTTAAATTAAACAATGGATGTTGACATTTAAAGAATTTGGTACAGGCACGTTAAAGCGAGAAAATATTTTTAGCGCCAACTATGGTCGTGTTATCGTCATTATAATATGATTATAATCAACACGTTGGGCAACAGTCAGAATTTAAAATTTGCAATTTCATTATACTGTGGAATGAAGCCACATAAACTAACATATAAATTAGACAGTATGCGATTTCACCTAACACAAATGCTCGTCAATAAAATAATAGAACATTATCCTTGTGATATTACTCCTATATTTGTTACAGAACAGCCCAGAGCATTGTAAGACAGAAATAATATATTGAACAATGAATGTCTTGGTGATTTACATATTGATTATTTCAACCAAATCTTACATACTGTTTCATGGTACAAGCCCTGCTCTACATAATATTTACAAGACACATCAAAAATAGCTGCTGTTGAAAAAAATATTCGACACATACAAATTTTATTGAAACGAGGAGAATGATTGGCCATTGGATATGTACTATTTATGACACTCAGACTTTATATGTATATGATTCATTGAGTACAAAAAAACTTTATAAAGATTTTATGACTTTTTTATAAAACTACATCCATATTGTTTCCAAGAGCCTCTAACTCCTATTGTGTTTCCTACAGTTCAGATGCAAACAAATGAAAATGATACTGCAGTATTTGCTATTGCTTTCAGTACATCCTTTTTATTTGGATACAAACCCAATGAGATTAAATATAAAAAAGATGAAAAGCGTCAACATTTGCTTACAATGTTTGACAAAGGTTTGATAATAAATTTTCCGTGTTACAATGCCCATCCAAATCGATTGAATAGTTCACAATTCGATGTAAGTTTTTCAAACAAAAAAAAATGTACTAATAATAAATCAAACGTGGTTGTTCGTTTGAAAGACTTTCATACAAATAAAAAAAGTTTACAGAACCGCAGAAATTTATTGCAAGCTACCTATTATCACAATAATAAATCAAAAATTTTACAAGCACGAAGACCAAAACAAAAGCTGAAGAAATGCAAAAATGTTAATAACAAGTCCTCTGCAGCGGATACTTTAAATTTTAATAAACGAGTTAATACAAACATAAAAAGCACTACAACAAAGACTTTAATTGATTCTCAATGCATGCAACAAACAACAATAAATAATTCACACCAGTAGTTTTATAAAAGAAAGCTCAATGAAAACGTATATAACAGTTATGCCTGTCAAAATAAAAAAATCAAGTCAATTAAACAACATAAATCGAGTAAAGATCCAATATAAATTGATATGGAACAAAATAAGGATTCGACAAATACAATATCGACTTCATATGAGGAAAAATCCTCTTTTAGATCGACTTTAAACGAGGACAAATCCTCTTTTACAATTAATAAAATAAAACAAAAGAACAAAAATAAAAAATACTACAAAGCTAATAGGACTAAAGTTTTCAAACAAACAAAGAGTTGTAAGTCACGTAATAAACAAAAAATTAAAGAAATTTCGCAAAGGTATTATTTATGTAACCGCAATAAAATATTGTCCATGAAAAAAAAATATTACGAAAACAATAAAACAAAACTTATAGAAAGAAGTAAAATTGATACAGCAAAAATAATAGTTAAAACGTACATTAATAAGATAAAAAGTACTACAGCTTTACTTCAAGACAAAGAAACATATGTTAAGAATATTATGTTAAAGTTGACATGTTCTTTATCAGTAGATTTTCGTATGGAAGCTGAAGGTATAGTTTCATCTGCCATTTATGTTTCAGACAATTACATTACGGAATCAAAGAGGTTGTTAAACAATCTGCGAAAAAAAGTTGAATTATCTTTAACTCGTTTAGGTGATATATCGATTGAAAACAATAAGCAATGTGCATTGACAGCTTTATGTGGTGTACCCAAACATACTTCTTCTTCGGAACAATATTTTTCAGATATTACTTATGATTTTTATAATGGTTTTATAGATAAAGTTATTATAAATGAGAGGGGTCAATCTACAAATATATTACAAATTACTGAAGAAAATAGTAAAACAAAAACGTGGATATGTAATAATTATTGCAAGACGGTCGATGTTGATGTTTTAAAGGAAATCGAACATTTATTTTTAGAAATTCTGAATATCGACTTTCAGAGTGCACATAAATTTTTATCAAGAATTGATTTCTGCTCAGCTTCAGTATACGATCCTAATAAAATTGGTCATCCTCACGCCTGTTATGTTAATCCTTTATTATGTACTTTAAAATTCTTGAAAATACAAGTTTTATCTTCACACTATCCTCACTTACGAACTATTAAACGGTCAATCTATGAATTAAAACGATTACAAAATATAATCAGTAATATACATGTAGCACTCCAGAATGCGGATATTGAATTTCTGAATAATATTGCTCAACAATCTAAACATTTGGGTATTCCTATGATAAGTCATAAGAATGTTCTAGAAGCAAGTATGAATGAGTCAGAACTAAGAGAAAAGTTTCTTATTGGTATTAAGAAGTACACAGCGATTGTTACAGATCCACCATCGGTCCCCTGTGTATCATGTGAAAGATTGTTTTGTAACAGAGATGTTCAATCATTTGATGATATTACCCCCAATATTGTGTTTGAATTACTGCTTAGTTTAAAATACACTATTCTACAACAAATAAAAGAATCCCACGAAGCTACAACACTTCCTGAAAGTTTCATTTGTAGGACTTGCTTCTCAAAAGTAAAAAATGACATTATGCCATCAAACTGCTTTTTGAATAATCTTTTTGTTAAAGAAGTTCCTGAAGAAATTCAAAGTCTTAATATGTTGGAAAAAATTTTGATACAAAGAGCGAAAGCTTTTCAGACCATAAAAAAAATGGACACTGTTATGAATAAGAACTTACCTCATTACGTTAAACTCGAAAAAGTTGTTGGTACAACATTTCACCTACCATTACCTATCGAAGAAACTTTGAAAAAATTATGCCCTGATACTGATCCACTTAATATTCATCATGAATTATTTATTTTAGTTCAAACTTACCCATCAAAGGCCAAAAAAATTTGGCAAGATTATGTTGATGTAAATAAAATATTCAGAGCTTTGTGCTGGTTAAAAAAAAATAATCCTATTTATAAAAACATTAGACTTCCATCTACTCCAAATAAACTATTCGATAATATTAATTTGGAAGTTGAGTGCGGAGAAACCTCCGATAATTCAGTTAAGGATAATTAAAATTTTGATAAAAAAATGCAACCACTGCTAACTCAAAAATCTCAGTCTGATCCATACTATGAACACTATACAATATATCCTTTACATGATAAAAAGAAAAATGAATCTGATGCTACTTTATATCAAATGTTGCAGGTTCATGCAACTGCGTTGGATAACAGGGCTTAAGATTTAGACTTGAAATGTTTTCCAGATTTATATCCATACGGGCAATGGGGTCAATATACTGAAAGAAATTAAAAATTGAGAGATTTTGATTACATCAAAAGTCGATTATCATCTAAACATTCACTATTTAGATTAAACCACCAATATCTTCTTCATTCACTATTTAATAATACTATGAGACAATTAAAAGCTGGAATATTTCATACTCTTAATATAGTCGATCCACGTTACAATCACTCTGCAAAAAATTTTTTACAAATGTTGAACGATAAAAAAATTGATGCTAATCTTGACACAATATTTTATCGTTTGCCTGGTACTGAACCTTATTGGAAAAAAGTTCGTAATGATTTACATTGCATGATGTGTGAGTACGGACCTGCCACTTTTTTTGTGACCTTAAGTCCTGGAGAATGGATGTGGTTGGAATTGGCAGAATACATAAATAAAGTAAATGAGTGGAATGATAACCGATCAATCAGTCAATTGATAGCAGCTGATCCTGTGTCAACAGCAAGATATTTTGAAAATAAGTTAAAAGCTGTGCTGGCTTATATAACATTATCGTCAAACCCTATAGGTAAAATTACTCACTATTATTATGTACGGGAATATCAAGGTAGAGGTTTACCTCACTATCACTGTTTGTTTTGGATTAAAGATGCTTCAATTTATGGTAAAAATTCTAATGAAGAGGTACAAGAATTTATTCTGAAATATATTACATGTCATACGCCCGATAAAATTTTTTCACCAGAACTTCATCGACGTGTCCTCGCGTATCAGAAACATAAACACAATAGTTACTGTATGCGAAAAAAAAAACGAAAACTGCATTCAAAAGTGCCTGTCGGTTTGGATTTCCGCTGCCAGTAACTGATAAACTTATTTTAAGAGACGTATCTGTTGCTATTGCCAATAGAAATAAGTTGAAAAATAAAAGTAGATTTTATGATTTACCACGTACTAAAGATGAACAATTCGTTAATGACTATATGCCCGCTCATCTATTAATTTGGGAAGGAAATAACGATGCTCAGTTTATTGGAGAATCGTCTTATTTATCAACCAAGTATGTTTGCAAATACGGAACGAAAGGTGAAAAAAGTAACTTAGATTTTTCAGATATTAAATCAAACAAGTCATTATACAGTATGCTTTGGTCATTTTCTTTGCGTGCTTTGCATCACAGAGAATGTGAAGCAATTGAAGCAGCTGATACACTTTTAGGACATTCTTTACATGCTACTGATCGTGATACAGTGATTAAATGGTTAAACGTTAATATGATACGCAATCAAAAATAAAACCATTTAATGTAATTAAAAATCTTCCAGAAGAGTCAACCGATATATTTTATGAATCATTAATTGACAATCATTATCCCAATAGACCTAAGGAATTGGAATTTCTATGTTTGTATGACTTTGGCAGGCACTTTGATATATCAAAAGAAAAAAATCAACGTAAAATTGAATATTATACTGTCAGATGATTTATACTGCAAAAAACGCAAAAAAGCTTATTTGATAAATCACTATCAGTTTAATCCTGTAAATGAACCAGAGAAGTACTACTTCTCACTCTTATTATTGTTTCAACCGTGGAGAGATACAGATGAATTAAAAAATTCTGAAGAATCTTTCATACAAGCATTCAGAAAAAAAACAAGACTCCTTATCAAATGCTATGAAATATCATGATAAATGTGCAACCATACAAAAGGCTATGGATAACATGAATAAGTTAGTTCAAAATCAAATAGAAAATAGTGAAGCAGATCCGTCAACAGATTTTGTTGACATTCCAGAAGAATGTGTACCTATTGAAGTGGAAAACGCTATGAATGATTTTATAGCAGTTGGTAAAATTGCAGTTACTAATTATGAAGAGTTACAAAATTTAATTAGAAAGTTTAACGCAGACCAGCTAAGAGTCTTCAACAAAATTACTTATACTCTTGAATTTAATGATAAAGTTTTGCGAATGTTTGCGAGTGGTCCTGGGGGTACAGGAAAAAGTTTTGTTATTGAAAATCTAGTTACCTGGAATAAATTATGCCGTGGCAAAGATACAGCCGTTACAACTCCTACCGGAATCGCGGCGTATAATATTAAAGGACTTACAATTCATAGACTACTGCAACTCCCGGTAGAACATGGTGGTACTGCGGAATTTAAACAGTTATCCAAGGCTGCAATAAAACAAATCAGATAAATTTTTGAAAATGTTGATCTAATCATAATTGATAAAATATCAATGGTTTCCAATGTTACTTTTATGTACATTCATTTTCGATTGACAGAAATATTTGACACATCTGACATTGAAGACGGATAGTTTGGGAAAATAAATGTACTTGTATTCGGAGATTTTCTTCAGCTCCCTCCAGTTCGTGAAGATTTTGTGTTTGTTGAAATGAATAAAAAGCAAATCGATAAGTACATTAAATCTATGTGTTCATTTAATTTATGGGAATTATTTGACTACGATAAATTAACAATAAATATGCTTAAAAAAAATGATAAACTATATTCTGAAATCTTATCCCGTATTCGGTTAGGTTTTATGACTAATTATGATGCAGAAATCATACAAAAAAGAGTATTGAAACTAACCAACAATGATTATTCGAATAATGTCCAAGAATTGTGTAATTACTTACACAAATTACCTGTCGATACAGTTTGTTTGTTACCCACTAGAAAAATGTGGGATATCCTAAATAAAGCCATGATGCTGACAATTAATTCCGAGGAAATACACCTTATTGCTAATGACACGTTTCAATGTCCAAAACAGTTGCAGAAAAAGATAGTAAAAATTTTAAATGAAGATGTTGATAACTTGTGCGGTGTAGATCGTACTATCACAATTAAAATTGGTTCTTGAATAATGATACGGAGAAACATCGATGTTAATGTAGGCTTAGTTAATGGCACTATTGGTTCAGTTGTTTCTATACTCAAAGATAGATCGCACGACATTATCAGTGTACGTATTTTATTAGAATCTGGTAAAGAATACGACACAACTCGAATGGAATATAAATTTATTGTTATGGACAAAATATCCATAACATGGCAGCAATTCCCAATTTGTAATAGTTACGGTATAACTATTCATAAAAGTCAAGGCTTGAGTTTAAAAAATGCTGTAGTGGAAGCAGGTAATAGTAATTTTAGTGATAGACAAACCTACGTTGCGACATCTCGAATTGCTACACTAAACGGTTTGCGCCTCATAAATTTTGATCCTTCATGTTGTGTTGCAAACGTATCAGCTACACTTGAATACAATAGGTTGCGAACAAAATATCGCCCAAATCTTAACAGTTTTGCCATCCCTCCAGATCGTAGAAAAATTAAGAACTTAAAAGTTTACGATAACAAATGGGCTGTAGATAAAAATAAAATTACAGCAGATTCAGAAAATAACATTAATTCTATGTTTGAGAGTAGTTGGAATATATATGGGTTACCAAACACAGATTCTGTTTCATGTTATGCTAATGCTAGTTTACAAAGCTTATTTCATTTAGCTATGGTAAGAAGGATCTTATTAGAGCATAGTCATAACGATATTGCGAAAACGGTTTTTAAACAATATATTTCAAAAAATAATGTTGATATTTTATCATTGAGAAAGTTCGCTGGCAAGCATTTTACATTACGGGTACAACAAGATGCGACAGAGTTTATAAAACAACTTTGTAGTCAATCACTTATATTACAAAATGCTCTTAAACATGAGGTTACCGAAATTATAAGATGTCCTGTCCATAACTGTAATAATCGAATGCAAGAAGATACATCTAATTATGTACTGCAGCTTTTAGTTCCACAACATTAACGATCATGTACATTGCAGGAGATTATAGATTATAATATCGGAAATTAGTATGAAATCGATGACTAAGATATATTTTTATCAATTTTACTTTTTTTATTATGCAGAAGCGATAATCTATCATACCTATGCTGTTAAAATTCTTTTTTAAGTTGACATGTTCACGTACTTATGATTTGTATCTAAATATTCTACTACATATATTTTTGCAATAAATTATTGGCTTTAAAAAGTAACAAAATTAGTTTAAAAATTAAAAGTCTTATGTTTCTAGGAAGCATTATTTTAAAAAAAATATTTAGAATATTTTACATAAAATTGGGCAACGAATTTAATTTAATTTGCACAAGTATGTTTGATATTTAAATTGTTACGTTTTATAATTAATATACTTGCAAAGTGATGGGATCTGTTTTTAATTGACAAGTTTTTATGTTTTAGTGTGGCATAACATTTAAAAGTATATTGGCAAAACTTTATACTCGTTTGTGCGAGTATAATACTATTTTATCAAATAAAGATTTTACATCATTATTGAAAATCGTTTTGTGTGTATAATTTACGTTGTGTTTGAAATATCACAATTAAATATTTATTACCTAGTGGATTATTGAAAAAATATTAAGCACTATATACTAAAATTGCAGATAATCATTACATGAAATAAACTAAAGGATATGCAGTAACATTATTATATTATTACTACATAACTTGCCAGACCCTTTTTTTTAGTTATCTATGGCCCGTAAATATTAGTCAAACGAAGTACGTCCAACGGAACTTATAATTGAAGAAAAAATATCAATTACGAACTGTTTTTTTGTAAACTGTTTTATAATAATCTTGCAACTCTGTACAATATACTTAGGGGCGTGGAATATAGGATACTTAATATTTTCAATTTATTGAGGTATAAAAATTCGATATAATGTTTAAATCAATGTTAGTTCCATAACTATTAGTAAATTTTATTTTTTTTATAGCAACAACGAAAATGTTTTTTTAATTACACGTTCTTTATGAATACTTACAAGAGATAAATATAATTCAGGATATTTCTGGATTTTAATTGTTCCATTTGCTTAAACCATGAGATTAAAAACATATTAATTTAAACTAATTATCAAAAACAAGTAAGTGAATTTCGAAGGATAGAGAAAAAGAAAAATTATTGTAATTGTCGTTGTATAAAGTAAGAATCCATCAGCACAATGACTTTCAAGGTAAAACCAAAATTTCAAGTAACATATATGTAACAGATTTAGCTTTATTAAAAACAAGACTCTATGTATCATGTTTATATGACACATCACGATTTTTATAAAAAAAGAGTATGACTCAACATATTATTTGTAAAATTTATAAAAAATACTAAAAAAAAAGGCCTGGCAAGTTATGTAGTAATTATATAATAATGTTACTGCATATCCTTTGGTTTATTTCATGTAATGATTGTCTGCAATTTAAGTATATAGTGCTTAATATTTTTTCAATAATCCACTAGGTAATAAATATTTAATTGTGATATTTCAAACACAACGTAAATTATACACACAAAACGATTTCCAATAATGATAAAAAATCTTCATTTGATAAAATAGTATTATACTCGCACAAACAAGTATAAAATTTTGCCAATATACTTTTAAATATTATGCTACACTAAAACATAAAAACTTGTCAATTAAAAACAGATCTCATCACTTTGCAAGTATATAAATTATAAAACGTAACAATTTAAATATCAAACATACTTGTGCAAATTAAATTAAATTCGTTGCCCAATTTTATGTAAAATATTCTAAATATTTTTTTAAAAATAATGCTACCTAGAAACATAAGACTTTTAATCTTTAAACTAATTTTGTTACTTTTTAAAGCCAATAATTTATTGCAAAAATATATGTAGTAGAGTATTTAGATACAAATCATAAGTACGTGAACATGTCAACTTAAAAAAGAATTTTAACAGCATAGGTATGATAGATTATCGCTTCTGCATAATAAAAAAAGTAAAATTGATAAAAATATATCTTAACTTTTTCGTGCCAATATTTTTTGGAGAAGAAATGACAAATAGATTCCATAATAAAGGCATAATATACCGAAAAATTAAATCATGAACACTTTTTTAAATTTAATTTTTCTTAATGGGAAGTGAATAAATTTATTTCACGACTAAAAAAAGTAGTATATGTATCTAATTTTAACACATTAAACTTGCCTAACCTTTTACTTTTGTTATAAGGTGGTTTTTATGGGAATTTGAAATTACAGGTGAACAGCTGGGAAGTGGAGCTTTTGGGGTTGTAGTAAGAGCAGAAGCTTCTGGAATATGTGCCACGGAGCCTGTTGCGAGTGTGGCTGTAAAAATGGCTCACGAAAGTGCTAAACCAGTTTATATCCGTGATCTTGTAAGAGAACTTAAAATTATGATAAATCTGGGGCAATATTTAAACGTAGTAAATCTTCTCGGTGCCTGTACAAAAAATATTGTAAAACGTTGGAATTCTTATGGCATTTTTTAAAATAATAGTTGACACTTTTAAATAAAAAGCAATTCATTTTGTAGGTGAATTTTTAGTGATTCTCGAATCATGTGCTTATGGAAACCTCGAGGACTATTTAAGATATTACCGAGGAAATTTCGTAGACCAAATTAATCCATCTACGGTCATATTGATTTATCTATTAAGAAAAATTCACAAGGTACTTATTTTATGTTCGTATTCCTTTAATTAAAATTCGAACTAATAATAAAATTACAGGCTGCATGATGGCACAATTTTTGTCGTCAAACATGCGCAATTTTTTTCATCATGATGCAATAAATTGCATGATCAATGGAAGTTATGCGTAAAAAGTAAAAGCAGTATTATATTTTGTTTTGAGAAGTACAATTTTAAATTTTTATAATGTTTTTTAAGTGTTTTAAGTTGCGTCCTCCAGAAGTCATGATCTTGATACATGAAAATCAGGAGGAATGTGAGCATTCACCTTTCAGATTTTTCTAAAAATTAAGCATCGTTAAAACGTATTTTGACTTTGCTCTATGAAAATGACATTTCGAGTTGGTATGATAAAATTCATCAATTTTTTTGAGTGGCTATATACAAGCACTGCGATGACAATATCAAAGTTTTTTAATGCTTTAATTAGAATTTTTAACAAATAAATAATAGTTAATTAAATTAGACTTTTTGTACTATATGAAAAAAGTATGACACTGACAAATATATTTTGTTTATTTCTTTGTACTTTAATAAACTTGAAAGTGTCTCTTCCCCTACTTATTTTTGATTTAGTAATTATTGTAGATAAGAGCTATTTGTTAACGTCAATTATTAGAAAATCAAATTCTCAAAGAAAAATGATAATTGTGAACTGTACGGTTTTTTACTACACAGATGATGACTGAATAAATCATGTACATATATATTTACTTTTTTCAATAACTAGAGCAAAAAACGTGGATTTAGAATCATACAGTCATCTAAAAATGCCATTCAGCAACAGTGATGCAAACTTTTTCTTTACCAAGGCTCAGAACTCCAACAATTCTAATGAGTTTCATAGTGCCTCTTACTGTGATGTATTTTAACCAAGTTATTTCGTTATTTTGTAAGCAACCAAGATCCGCAGTTAATTTTAACATTTTATTTCTTAGACTACATTAAAATAAGACAAAATGTCACCAGCAGCATATTAAATGAAAGTTTGTAGAGTTATAAAAAAACTACAACTTTATAATTCTAATTTTGTTTCACTATTCCTAGACTTATGAACAATTGTATAACAAACTGAAGTTTAAAATAAAAATTTGTGCAATATAGTTTTATTTAAAAATATCTAATTTTTTCTATCTATATTTTTATTTGAAATTTCGTAGAAATCAGAATATTGATTTTTCAAGAATTTGTCGTACACGCCACGATGTTTTGTGAATTTTCATGGTACAGTTTTACATTCTGAATCGTAAAATTTTTTAATCTTGAATCATTTATCAGTTAATTGTAACATTAAAGGTTTAAGCATAAATAAAAATCAGAAAAGTGCAGCGAGTATTATGTTATATTTTATCATTTTTGTCAGATATGCCACACATTATTTGTACATTTCCGATAATGTAATCTCTCTGATCGCAGAAAATAATACGTTGATATTTAAAATTATTCATGTATTCGCTATGTTAACTTGCTTTGGGTCGTCAGGTAACTTGTAACGTGCGACTTAACTTTAAAACTGTGGATACTTTGAAAAATTCTTGAATTCATTTATACGAATAATAAAGGGTGTTATAATACGAAGTTTAGTTAAAATATTAAAGATAAACCATATACATACATAATTTTAAATGATTTAATTTAACGAGTACATTATTCAGTTCTAATTTTGCCTCTGATCAATCAAGTATGTTAAATAATTATTTCAATAAAAATATTCGCATAGTTTACGACCATTACCTCAGGTGAGATTAAAAGTAGCCTAGGTCCAAAAAAATTTTTAAATTAATTTTACAGTATCTATATTCAAAGCTTTACCGTTGATAATATCATTTGTATGGTACATCAAAAAACACATATTTCAAAGTGTTTTATGTTAATATAAAAAAATAACAGAACTGTTTTAGTCTTCAGGTGCATTTTTAATCTTAAGTGCATAGCAGTGGTAGCTGCGGACAAAGCACAATGATATAACCCTTTGATGTTGTAACAGCTGGCTGATATTTTC